>NC_140496.1:112071110-112241110 GCF_964271855.1 Acomys minous
GAAATGTTCACAAAACAGTATTCAGAATAGGATACTCATAGAAAAGCAGCAGGAAGCTGTAGGTGAGAGGCAGCTAGAAGCCATGTCAATCACCACTGCATTGGAACTTTCTAGGGTCGTGTCAGCCTGCCACCTACATCTGTTCTCAGTAGATGTCATCTCTGCCAGGGAGGCCAGGAGATCGGGTTGTAGCAGTGCCCACACTGGCTTTCCTTCCCTCATCTGGGAGAACTCTTTCAATTACATCAACTGCGGAGAATTAATGATCTAAGATCACAGATGTATTCTCCACAGAGTCTTCAGACCACTTATAAAAGAGGTCTAGAATCCAGGCAAATTTTACATGCACAAAGAATGATTCCTGCAAGGTGCAACCAATAACCTTGTAGAAACAATGTATCTAGCTTACCTATGAAGATTACATGATCAGTAAGGTGATGCAAAGGCACTGGGAAACAGATCAGTTACAGCACGTTGCACATGTCAGCTCTCAGGCCCAGCATGGAGGCACAGGCCACTAAGCACTTGGAGGCTGAGGCAGGAGGATTTTCAGTTATAGGACAAACTGAATGTTAAATGAAATCCTAACTCTAAATACAACAGCAATTTTTACATTAAGAAAAAATGATTAGATAGATTTAAGAAAGTTAATATCCTATAGTTAACCTTGAATTTGCTTTTCTACAAAAGAAATCAAATTAAATTCAATAAAATTTCTTAACTTTACATGCAAATTTACAGTTTTAACTCCCAATAAGTAGTAAATAACAGAGGATTGTACATGCTCCTAAAAATTAAGTTTTAGATTTGTGATTTGTTAAACAATACTCATGTATAACAGTGAAACTACATTTAGCAGCTTTTCCACCTCATTTCCAAGCTTGAGTACTTTCTCCTGACAGTACTAAGAAGATACAGGCAGGAAATGACTTTGTGTTATAACCAAAACTGTGTAATTAATGCCAATGCATAATAACCATGCCAGTTATTTGAAAAAAATGCTCCTGTTTCTTGCCTATATTTTAGAATAACTCAGGTATCAAAATTTATGATATTTGAAATACAAAGGACATGGAAAGGGACTGGGGAGATAGCTCAGTTTGTAATATGTTTTATTCACAAGTGTAAATACCTCACGTCAGTCCAGTTCACAGGTTCACATTAAAATGAAACAAATAACAACAGCAGCAAAGCGGCAGTGAGCAGCCCTGCTCTGGAGTGATAGGGAGAGGGTATCCCTTGGCCTTGTTGAATATCCCAATTAGTGAGCTGTAGGTTCAGTGAGAAGAAAGATCCTGTCTCAAAATGTAAGGTGTAAAGCAACCCAGGAAGACTTCCAGTACCAACCTCTGGCTTTCATACCCATGAAAAGGGAATCACACCCTTACTTCCTCTCTCATATACATAAGTGCACACATGTGGGTGCAGGGGCCCGTGTGCACATACACACACACACACACACACACACACACACACACACACACACTCAATTACATCACATCACATGTGCACAGTGCCTTACACCTGCCCTCCAGCACAGAGCTGGACTTGGTATTACAGTATAAGAAACTGACCGTGTGACTGAAAGTGTAGTCATGCGTTCACACCCTGGGAGAAGAGGTACCATCTGGAACTAAGTACTCTGGAAAGAGCTTCTCACCACAAAAGCTCTTCACCGAGAATTTGAAATTAAGACTTTAAATTGACTAGTGGAATTGCTGTGAAACATTGAACATTAAGAACATAATAAAAACTAAATTCATAAATGTGAAAATCAATCAACTTGATAAATTACAAATGCATTCAGAAGAAATTGAAAGTATATCTTTGTTCTGTTATACATTTCTTTATACATATTCATTTATTATTATGATTGAAACAGAGGTGAAGATGCCGTCTTTGTAAAAAGATGCCCTTCAAAGGTAAGGGTTGCCAAAGAACCCCAAACACTTTTAACCTGCATAGAAGGTGAGATTTGACCTGAGTGATTTCACAAACACTAGTCCAATCAGGTGGGGCATGGTCACCCCCTCTCTCTTACCATCATAGCACTGTCCTTTCCTGGAGTTTATTAAAACTTGTGTGAGTCGTCAAAGCAGCAAGCAGCACTAAAAATGATAGTATTAATCTTTTTTAATCCCCAGTGAGACTGAGAAAACACTCAGCAAAACCATGAAAAATCCATTATGAGTCTCTTAAGTGTGTGGTGAAAAGTAACAGTTTTCTGGAGTAAAAGCCCAAGCAACATGCTTGAATCTATTAAATTAATTGAATAGAGGGAAATACTTCATGAAATATTGGTGTTTAAAGGGATTAAATATTAGGAATTAAAGTTCATAGAATGGATTTTAATACTCAAGAATGCACATATTGTGGCAAAATAAACAAATAATCTATGACCTTGGCATGGCCCTTTTCTAACTGGGAAGTTGTCAGGCTGACTAGAAAGGAGCCTAATTAGAGGGTGTAGAATTTTTACTGTCCCCTGACTGGCTGCTAGAATCCATGATTATTCAATCAGACAAAGTGGGTATTTACTTTTAAGCTTTAAAAAGCGTGAGCAAGGGAAATGGCATGTACAGCAATACTTTACAGTTTTCAAATCCCTAATAAGAACATAGCCATCTCATATACTTAGATATCATATTATCAAAATGCTGGAAGCCAGGTCTTCACGTAGTGCATGAAAGTCAGGGAGAAATCCATACAGAAATGCATATCTTTCATGAATGTTATGGTGCATAAAGATAAGTAAACAGAATAGATTTCAACCATCTTTAATAGAACCATGTTAAATGTTGTAAAGAAAGGAACTCACAGTTACAAACAGTTATAAACATGGACTATAAGTTAAATTGCAAAGAAAAATAATTTAATTCCATTTTATAAATTTTTTGTAAGTATGTTTTTATTAAATATTTTACATATACATTTATATTATTACACATATATACAATAAACTACTTACAGATGTTTTCTTCAAGGCTGCCAAATACAAATAGCCAAAATACTATGAATGTAACATTTATGTAATTCCTGATTGTTTTGGGGTAATTCCAATTTTTAAATAGTACAAAGCTGCTTTATTAGATGTTAATCCAACTGTAACAAAATGGAAAGCAGAGAAAAATTTCAAACTGTATCAACAAGGGTAAGGTGCAAACCTTTGTCCCTGCTGACAGGTGGATGGAAATATTCCCCATTCTAACACAGGGCTAAAGCAATAACATGGCCAGGAATGTGCTGGTCTTGCAAGCACCAGGACCCAAGTTTGATTCCCAGAGCTCATGTAAGGAGCTGATCATGGCAGTTTATTCTTGTAATCCAAGTGCAAAGATGGTTGAGACGAAGCTTGCTGATGAGCCAGTGCAGCCTACTTGGTAAGTTCAGGCCAACAAGAGACCATGTCTCAAAACATGTGCATACTCATTCACATGTATACACACACACACACACACACACACACACACACACACACACACACAGAGAGCGAGAGAGCGAGAGAGAGAGAGAGAGAGAGAGAGAGAGAGAGAGAGAGAGAGAGAGAGAGAGAGAGAGAGAGCACTTAATAGAAACCCAAAGATCCAGTTGGAGTTCTTCCTAATGTTCATGTGATTTAGATGTAGACAGGTAACTGTTGGCTCTGATAGTGTGACTGTGGCCAAGTCTCTTTGTTCTTTTGTTTTTTTCCTTACCTCACCCTCTTTCACCATAGGACTAAGCCAGGGAGATACTGTAATAAGATATAGTCCCTTAACCTTTAACTGGAACTGTGAACTAACATACATCTTTGTTATAATGAATACAGTATGTTCTTTTCCTTCTAAGGAGTGCCTGGCATGAGCCTTTATTTATGCAACATCCTTGAGGAACTTGGGTTTTGTTTTTGTTTGTTTGTTGTAAGTGGAATCACCATAGATGGTTCCTGTCTCAGATTTTGATAAATCATTTTCCTTAAAGTTCAATGCTTTTACATAAAGACTACTTGATTCTGGCAAACTCTGTAAGAAAGCAACAACATCATAAAACAAAAGTCTTAAAACTTGGTGGCCCCCCAAACCCCCATCAGAGGTCTAGGGGAGGGGAATAGGGCAGAAGAGGGAGGAACGAACAATCGGGATGTAATATGAATCAATTATAATACATTTTTAAAACACCCGAGAAAGAAGGAAATAGTATGAGGACCACTGGCCCTTTTCTCTACTCATTTGATGAGTATACTATTAAAACATGTCTTTCAATCCAGCCTTCTTGGATATGCACGTTGTTGTCTCACACAGAAGGTTCAGAAAATGTTTTGGGGAAAAAATGTAAAACTCCAGTGTTACCAAACTTGTTTTGTTAATTTTATTGCTTTGGTATTTTATGAGGTAGGTTAGTATCCTAGTTTCATTTCTGTTCCTGTAATAATAATAAGATTTTTGTTTGGTTATTAGGTTTGGTTTTTGTTTACAATGCCATGTTGCCATCCATTATTGTGAGGAAATTAAAGCACTGGACCCACAGACAAGAGCGGGGAAAGGAATGCAGTCTTGCTTGCTTGCTCTTGTCTTCTATCTTTCGGAAGCTACTGCCTAGGGAATGATGTCACCCACAATGGGTTTTCCTACTTCAATTAACAACCAAGACAACTCTCCTCAGTCATGTCCACAATCTAACGTGATCTGCATAGTTTTTCATTACAATTCTTTCCAGGCTACTGAAGGTTGTGACAAATTGAAAGTTACAACTAATTGGTGAAGTTAGTGTTTCTGTGACAGAAATTGCACTATCCAGATAGAGCAGAAATAAATTTCGCGTTGGTAAACTGGTGTTGGAAAAAGATCATTAGAAGACCTGAAACTTCTCCAGGTTGGACTTTTGGGACAGGCTCATGTAACAGCGTGGCAGAATTGTCCCTACTAGAACCATCAAGCCTGTGGAGAGGAAGCTGTGGAGCAGGGCCAGAAGGACAGCAGATAGAGCATTCCACTGCATTTTCAACAAATGGACCCAGTGTGTGGACAGCTCTTCTCTGTTTTTATTCATGGTTTTTTTTGGTAGGTAGTTGTTAGGATGTGAGTTAAGAAGCCCCCACCACACAGCCACAGGATTTTATTCTGGGAGTCACCATTCCCCCTTTACAAAAGAGCACTAAGCTTTTTCAGTAGCTAACAGGACAATTTAAAGCACCATTACATTAACTCATCTTATCTTGCATGTTTCCTTGTCTGACATGTGTGCAGGTTTGTGTTTAGGTTAAGCACATAGTTTCAATGTAAGGCTATCAGGGTCCAAGCTCCAATATTAACTGTGAAAGGCTTGGACAAACTAGTCATGTTAAACGTGTTTCTTCATCTGCAAAGTGGGTATATTAATAGTAGTGACTATTTATACAATTATTATGCAAATTGTCCTGGAGGGCTTAAATGGCCACATGCCTCTTCACAAGACCTCAACTCCTTTCCTTCATCGCACATCTACTTAGGTAACAATCTAGGATCTACCATTGCCCTCAGAGGAGAACTCTGCTCAGTCACATCTATCTTCATCTCTGACTTGATGCTGACACAGTTTATCATCTTCCCATGTTCTCATCGTCATTGATCCTGACAGCTCACACGGGCGTTCGTTCTTCCCCGAACTCTCTCTCTCTCTCTCTGTACTCATAGAGTAATTAGGAAAATACATGCGGTCGTCTCCTTTTTCCCCATCTGTCATCCTAACACTAACCCGTTATCTCCTGCCTGTGATAGTTTTTCACTCACTTACTGATGACAGACACATTTTCATTATCTGTTTCAACTCATTTTATACGCTTGTGACAAATACATACCTTAAGCACAGTTATGATGTTATTCCAATGCTCAGAAAATGTGAATCACTTTCTTTTGCATATCTCATTCACTAAATCACACTGGTCTGATTCTCCAAGCTCTTATCCATGTATTGCCCTCCATGCTCCCTAGCTTTACGCAGACGTGTTTTCCCAAGTTGTTCATCTTATCTGCTACGCGTTTATTGAGAACTTTGGATGGTACACCTTTACAAAAATGACCTGCTCCAATTTTTTTTCATTTTTTTATTTTTTGTCATTGGTGATGATTTATTGGGACAGGACCATGCTATATATTCCAGTTAGGATTAGAACATGGGATTCCCCCTGCCACAGTCTTCTAAGTGTCCTGTGTTGAAATTCAGCATACTTCCCCACTTATAAGCCATGATGTGCCTAAGAACAGTAGCTATGGATGATCCACCATGGTAAGTCTCATGAAGAATGATCAACAGCCACATGTAAAATTAATTAATATTAATTAATTAATAATTAATGAATGAACACACAAAACACACTTTTTAACCACCTTTTGCTAACTAGAAATCATCTGTTTTATATTTAAATACTTCCAAAGGCTTTGGTATAATTGAATCAGCCTAAACCACTATAGCTTTTGGCGGCACAACTGTAACTACTTACCTCATCTCAGTTCATCCTCTTCCTCACTGCCATAGGGAGGACTCTGACTTCATTTAAGAGGTGGTGCTGCTGTCTGTGTATCCCACAACCCATGGTTCATGCATACCTCAAAGCCCCTGAGTACCCCGCCATAATTCCTCCTGTTCCCCTCATGCACCCTGATCTCACTCAGTTTCCTCTTAGTCACTCCTGCTCCCCAGCTTCACTGAATTGCCTGTCTGTGCTGTAGTCACACTGCACACAGAATTTTCTCTTTTTTAAATTCTTCTTTGTCATTAAGTATATATATATATACATTTATATTATTACACATATATGCAATAAGCTGCCTACAGCAAAAAGAACCATGAAACAATCAGGAATTTTATAAATGTTACATTCATAGTGTTTTGGCTCTTTGTATTTTGCAGCCTTGAAGAAAATATCTTCTCTATCTTGGTGCATCTGAAATTCTGAACATAAATCAATATCTATCATATCTCATTATTAACTTAAAACATCTGTGTAGACCTAATAATTCTTAACCCCTAAAAAATTAAGCTTAATTATAAAAGTAAACTATCTGTTCTTTAACCCCATCAGAGACTTGAGAAAGAATAAAATTGATTACTTGAGTATACTGGGAGTGCGGGTTAGCAGCTTCCCAAATGAAAAGATGAGAGAGAGTTTAGTGCCTGAACAGTCACCCAAAACTCTCTATAATATTGGAGCATCATCTTCAACCTTCTGGCCCAATATCTCTACAGATATATTTGTGAGTCGGGAACTACTGAGGACGTGCTTACCCTATCTTGGCAGAGTTTGGCCATCGACTTTGCCTCCATTCAAACCTGCCCATTTTTAGGCAGAATTCCATCTGTGATCATACCTTCTCTTCCAGTCTATAGCCACAGGCTGTTTCCCTTCTTTGTGGAAAGGCCTATTCCCTGTTTTTCTGAAAATCCTCTCCATTAAGGTGAGACTACATCTCTACTTTTGAGACTCAGTTTCAGTACTCTACACTTTATGAAGCCTTTCTTTATATATCAAGTTGAATATATCAGTAATTTCCTCTACTTATGTAGTCCACAGTTTCATTCTTAATATAAAATGAATTATATTAATTAATATAGTTAATAAAAGTAGTTTATTTACATTGTTGCTTACCACCAAACAAGGAAATCTCTGCAAATAATTGTCAAATACTTCCAGCCTTTACCACATCATACGGCCAGCTCATAATGAACACATTTTAACAAATAACTTTACCAGTCTTAAAGTATAGAATATTAAAATATGGAACCAAGTACTATAGAAGGAAGAACCTTACCAAACAAAATTTAGCCCAAAAAACCAAGAAATATAGTTGAGTGAGAGTTTTGAGTAAAACACTATTTAAAATTATGATTTTGGGTTACATTCATATCAGTATTCTTTACTTGGCAAGAACAATGTCACACATAGGAATTAAATTGCTTCAGCAAATAATATCTGGCATTGAAAATGGACAAGCTGCCAAGTAGGCTATAAGAAGTTCCTCATTAAAGCATGGTGTATAAAGAAAATCACATTGATGTTTGATGACTATGGTATAAAATTAACTATGCAATGATATTAAATGTACCATGGCTATATTAATCTTTCTAAATTGTATTTAATTGTTGGCCTCTGGTTTTCCTATTTAATGACTGCTAATTGCAATCTCAATGAGTGTTTACTTTGATTTTAAGGAACTTACCAGAATAACTGGTTCAAAAGAAAAACACCACACTGAAAGCTGAAAGCCTTTCTGCTGTACTAAGGATCCAGCACGCCAGCATCCCAAAACGCTGCTGCCCAGTACAGATCTCACAGCCTGTGTGGAGAAACTGCAAGCCAGCATGAAGTCAACTTCTGCCAAACCATCTGACAGCCAGTGGAGTCGAGGCACCTCTGGGTTATACAGTAGGGATGAGGTATAAAGAGCCACACCAGGCAACCATCACTTCACCAGTTTTTGTAGCAGGGAAGTCCAGCAGAAGACATGAAGCATGGCACCAAGACCCTAACATGGTTGACAAAACCTCCTTTCTTCAGGGATGAGTGAAGTAGCCCCAACCCTGCTTACAGTTTAAAAGCTTCTTCCTCACACCAGAGGATGGGATGGAGTTCATGTTGATTCATATAATTTCATAGAAATATAATATGGAAACAAAATAAAATCATGGTCATATGAATAAGGAAAATAAAAAGGTAATCAAGTGAGGTAACCATTCCTAACAACTGGCAAGTATTCAATGACAAGAATAATATCTGTGATACCCTATGAGCATACACAGGGGGAGGAGGTCCCCCTCAGTCAGTCATAGGGGAGGGGAGTAGGGGGAAAGCAGGAGGGAGGAAGGAATGGGAGGATACAAGGGATGGGATAACAACTGAGATGTAATATGAATAAATTAATAAAATATATTTAAAATAAAAAATAAAAAGTCATTAAAATCACAATATCATTATAATTCAGCCACCAGGTGCTTATGAGACACTGGCTAAATAACTGAGTAAAGAAAGTCTGTTATTGGATATATATATATATCCAATTGGATATATATGTATATATATATATATATAGTGTGTTTATCTGCTGAAATAATAATGGGGAGGGAATAAGGATGCCAATTTTTAGTTGTGTATTCTGGAGCCTCCAGTGAAATAGCTTGACACTTTAAAATACTCAGTAAATTGCTCCACCAGCCAAGAACTGTGGCTTCGAACTCCGCAGAAGAGGAAATAAAATAGACACCTGAAGGAGGTGGAGGGAGAGAGCTGCGTATGAGACCAGGAGGGGAGGGCAACGATGACTGGGATCAAATATGAGGAGAGCTGGGGTCTGCCGTGGGGGGTGGGGGGAGAGGAACTGAAGAGAGCATGGAAGTCAGTGGGGCGAGCCTCTCTGGGACCGGGGAGGCTGCCTGGAGTCTATTGTGGTGACCCTAGCTGAGATCCCTTACAGTGGGGACATGGAGCCTAAAGTTGTCACCTCCTGTAGCCAGGAGGGACTTCCAGTGGAGGGAAGGGGACACCAACCCACCCATAAAACCTTTGACCCCAAAATGTCCTTGCCTACAAGGAATGTAGTGATAAAGATGGAGCAGAGACCGGGGAAAGGGCAAATCAATGACTTGCCCAACTTGAGACCCACCCTACGGGAAAGAGCCAACCACTGACAGTACGAATGATCCTCTGCTGTGCTTTCAGACAAGACCCTAGCATAACTGTCTTCCGAGAGGCTTCATCCTGCAGTTGACGGAAACAGACGCAGAGAACCATAGCCAAATAATAGGCTAAGCTTAGGGAGTTTTGTGGAAGAGTGTGAGGAAGGACTAAGGAAGCCAGTGGCTTCAAGGGTACCACAAGAAGTCTGAGTAAACTAACCACCAAAGAGCTTGCCTGTGTTGCACTTAGACCCGTTTTACACATGCATGTAGCAGATGTGCAACATGGTCATCATGTGGGATTCCTAACAACAGGAGGAGGCCTATCTCTGACTCTGTGGCCTGTCTGTGGATCCTTTTCCCCTGTCTGGGCTGCCCTGTTGGCCTTAGTGGAAGAAGATGCAGTTAGTCCTACTGTGACTTGAGGTGCCAGGGTGGGTTGGTAACCCTTAGGGTCCTCCCCTTCTCAGAGAAGGAGGTGGGGGAATTGGGGGAATTGGTGTGACAGTGGAACTGGGAAAAGAGAAGTGAAGGGGCTGGCATCAAGCTTTAACATGATTAAATAAATAAAAATTAAAAATAAACAAGCAAATAAAATGCTCAGCAAGAACTAGCAAAACAAAACAAGACAAAGATAAAAGATTTCTTTAACATCAACGTAAATACTTATTGAGTTTGCAATTAGCAGTCGTTAAATAAGAAAATGAAAGACCAACAATTAAATACAATTTAGAAAGATTAATATATTATCTTGTTGAGGTTCCTATGACTGTACCAAATTATCTGAGGTAATCATCTTAATAATGGAAAAAGGTTTATTTTCACTCAAAGTTTCAAGGTTTCAGTTTACCATTTGCCCCTGTTGCTCTGGGTCTGTCATAGTAGGGCAGAGAAACCAGTTCTCTTCTTTGAAACTGATAAGCAAAGGGAGATGAGGAAGAGGGGGTGGGGCCATGACATGCCTTCAGGAAGAGTGGGTGGGGCCATGACATGCCTTCAGGGTGGAAGAGGGGGTGGGGCCATGACATGCCTTCAGGGTGGAAGAGTGGGTGGGGCCATGACATGCCTTCAGGGTGGAAGAGGGGGTGGGGCCATGATATGCCTTCAGGAAGAGGGGGTGAGGCCATGACATGCCTTCAGGAAGAGGGGTGGGGCCATGACATGCCTTCAGGGTGGAAGAGGGGGTGGGGCCATGACATGCCTTCAGGGTGGAAGAGTGGGTGGGGCCATGACATGCCTTCAGGGTGGAAGAGGGGGTGGGGCCATGATATGCCTTCAGGAAGAGGGGGTGAGGCCATGACATGCCTTCAGGAAGAGGGGGTGGGGCCATGACATGCCTTCAGGGTGGAAGAGGGGGTGGGGCCATGACATGCCTTCAGGGTGGAAGAGGGGGTGGGGCCATGACATGCCTTCAGGGTGGAAGAGGGGGTGGGGCCATGACATGCCTTCAGGGTGGAAGAGAGGGTGGGGCCATGACATGCCTTCAGGGTGGAAGAGGGGGTGGGGCCATGACATGCCTTCAGGGTGGAAGAGTGGGTGGGGCCATGACATGCCTTCAGGGTGGAAGAGGGGGTGGGGCCATGACATGCCTTCAGGGTGGAAGAGGGGGTGGGGCCATGACATGCCTTCAGGAAGAGGGGGTGGGGCCATGACATGCCTTCAGGAAGAGGGGGTGGGGCCATGACATGCCTTCAGGGTGGAAGAGGGGGTGGGGCCATGACATGCCTTCAGGGTGGAAGAGGGGGTGGGGCCATGACATGCCTTCAGGGTGGAAGAGGGGGTGAGGCCATGACATGCCTTCAGGGTGGAAGAGGGGGTGAGGCCATGACATGCCTTCAGGGTGGAAGAGGGGGTGGGGCCATGACATGCCTTCAGGGTGGAAGAGGGGGTGGGGCCATGACATGCCTTCAGGGTGGAAGAGGGGGTGGGGCCATGACATGCCTTCAGGGTGGAAGAGGGGGTGGGGCCATGACATGCCTTCAGGGTGGAAGAGGGGGTGGGGCCATGACATGCCTTCAGGGTGGAAGAGTGGGTGGGGCCATGACATGCCTTCAGGGTGGAAGAGGGGGTGGGGCCATGACATGCCTTCAGGGTGGAAGAGTGGGTGGGGCCATGACATGCCTTCAGGGTGGAAGAGGGGGTGGGGCCATGACATGCCTTCAGGGTGGAAGAGGGGGTGGGGCCATGACATGCCTTCAGGGTGGAAGAGGGGGTGGGGCCATGACATGCCTTCAGGGTGGAAGAGGGGGTGAGGCCATGACATGCCTTCAGGGTGGAAGAGGGGGTGAGGCCATGACATGCCTTCAGGGTGGAAGAGGGGGTGAGGCCATGACATGCCTTCAGGGTGGAAGAGAGGGTGAGGCCATGACATGCCTTCATGGTGGAAGAGAGGGTGGGGCCATGACATGCCTTCAGGAAGAGGGGGTGGGGCCATGACATGCCTTCAGGGTGGAAGAGTGGGTGGGGCCATGACATGCCTTCAGGGTGGAAGAGGGGGTGAGGCCATGACATGCCTTCAGGGTGGAAGAGGGGGTGGGGCCATGACATGCCTTCAGGAAGAGGGGGTGGGGCCATGACATGCCTTCAGGGTGGAAGAGGGGGTGGGGTCATGACATGCCTTCAGGAAGAGGGGGTGGAGCCATGACATGCCTTCAGGAAGAGGGGGTGGGGTCATGACATGCCTTCACGGTGTGCCCACAACCTTGCTTCTTTCCAGTTGGCCCCATCTCCTAAAGGTTTTGGCAGATTCCAGAATCCCCACCAAGTGCTGAACTCATGGCCTTATGAAACATTGATTTAGTTATAATAATTTATCAATAAAACCATAAAGACAGTGACATTGAAAAGAATGGAGGTTTATATAAATTATCGTAAATCTTCAGATATATGACCTTATGGAAGCAAACTCCCCTATGCCTAACATCATTGAAAACCAGTGTATTTGCTGCTCTCCGCCCCTTCAATATGAGAACACGAGTTAGTAGAAACCATGGCACACGACAGCTGTTCTTCCTCTGTGGCAAGACCACACCTCCTTGATGGTTAAGACTGATTTAGCCACTACTGTATTTAAAGTAAATAAAAGTGCTCTGGACTCAGTTTCATTCAGTAATTATAGTTTAAGATAATATGTGGCATTTTGATTAGAATTGTTCTTCTGACCCTAACTTTTCCTATTCTAATGCATCATTTTCAGTTTTTTGGGTGATGCTGCCCATGGTGTCAGCACATTAACACATTACATATAAGAAATGTAACTCCACAAAAAAAAATATAAATGACCATCTAGAAGTAGATATGTACTTTTCTTACTTTTCTTTGTACTTCATGGGTACAATAGCAGAGAAGTAGTTACAGTGACTAGAAAATAATCCACTTTACTACAGTATTTCATCGATTACTATTAACTAGATTCTGTAATCATTACCCTGAGATGTATACATTTAATCTGCCCTGGGAGCAGCAAAGCACAGGACAAAACTCTGGGAATATTTGCTGTTGAATAGATTTAATATTTGGTTTTTATGGTAAGAGGCAAACCTTGATTTTGCATATTGACTGATGTCTGTGCTACACTTAAGACTATATGTTTTGGTTGGCAGCTATAAAGCTGGCTGCAGCACTATAGTCCCTCTAGATACACATTTATATATAAATAAGACATGTCCCAAACAAAATGATTGCATTTTGTAACTTTTAACCTTGTTGGGGGATTTTCTTAATAACACAGAAATTATTTTATGTGTTCTCTAGTGTTTATAGACCAAATTGGCCATTCTGAGTAAAGAAAAACTGATGTTTTACCTGTAAAATCAGTCAAACATGCTCATATATTTCTGTTTCCTTCTAATCTATGTAATATTAGGAATCTTTACCTATGGTAAAGATTAGGCAAGAAAAAGAAAAAAATCAGGAAAGTAACATTGTCTTAGTTTGCGGATGACATGTTCACTTATAGATAAGTAGATCAATAGATATTTGATAGATGATAAGATATATAGTCAAAGTACTTCTTTAAAACTGTTAAAATTTTGTAAATCAGTTAAGGAAAGTTTCAGAGTACAGCATGAATATACAAAAATCAGTTGCTTTTCCATGATAAAACTATAGAACACACACCACAAAGGCATCCTATGCTCATGGATTGGAAAATCTTAGTATAGGAAAATGTTAATACTGTGCAAATAGATTCACTATCAAAAACAACAGGATTTTTACACACATAAGAAAAATTTTGCTAGTTCTATGAAGCTGCATTCTTCACACATAGCAAATACACATTCAATCAAAAGAACAAAGTTGGAGGCATAACACCTCCTAATTTTAACATACAGTGCAAACCTAAATCAACTGAAACAGCCTCACACTGGCGTACCAAAAGGACAGAATAGAGAACCCAGAAATAAATCCAGAAATGAGTGGCCAGCTGATTTTTTACATGACTGTTAAGAATAAGAGTTAGAAAAAAAGACCATTTTGGCAAACTCTATTGAAAAGGTTGATGTTTATATGCAAGAAAACAAAATTGAACAATTATCTTCTATCGCCCGTAAAACTAGCCACAGGGAATTCAAAATTCCCTGGGCTAACCTAATAAAAGGGCCAGTTAAAAAGCAGTAAGTTCATTGCTGTGATACCAAACCCAAATAAAAAATACACAAATAGAAAGATATAATATTGATCTTGACAATGAGTTCATAGCTATGATATAAAACCCAAACCAAAAATAAACAAATAGATAATTGATAGATAGGTCACAGTTAGGTGATAGATAGATAGATAGATAGATAGATAGATAGATAGATAGATAGACAGATAGATATAAATAGATATAAATCAATAAAAAACAAGTGTGAATATATAAAGCTGAAAAACATGGACTCAAGGAAATAAGAAATATAATTAAGAAGAATGAAACACATGGAACGGTTGAAACTATTTTCCACATATATAATAAGCAAGAGGTTAACGTCTTTAAATACTCATTAGCTAAAACAAAAGAACAATTTAATAAGTGGGCAAAGGATCCACCCAGACATTCCTAAAACGAAGAAGGATAAATGTCCAACTGTAGGGGAAGATGTTCAATGTAACCACACATTGGGCAGATGAACACACACAGCTAGAACTGCACCTTTGTCTTCTCACTGTAATATGAGATACCTAGAACACATGTATTTTAAAGAAATTCCTGCAGCATTTACATTTAAGCTATGAAAAACTGACAACCAAAGGCAAATTTAGACTAGTTAGTCGTTAGATGGTCTATGTTCACTTGAATTCAATGAACAAGGAAGTAGACATGGCCTTAAATTGACAGTAACATCACTTAATAGGGTGTCCTATGTCCTATTAAGCAGGGACTATAAAACTACCTTTTCTGAATGTCTTCAATTATTTATTAAATCTAACACTTAATGATACAAGGTGTCATTTTGTAATACCAAAGTCACCTTGTTGTATAGTACCTGAGCTAAAATGTCCCTTTTCTCCCTGACTACAATAGGTTTGTGGTAGGAGTATGTATTTCTCCCTAGGAAAATCTTTTGTTTCAATGTCCATTGCATTTGTGTTTCAAACAAGTAATATACACACCTAAGCTAGTAAATTTTTTTCTACCATTACTATCATTTTTTGTCATGTTCTACAACTTAAAGGCCTGAATTGTTACCTTCTTGTCATCCTGCCCTCTGTGTACACAAGCACATACTTTTGTATATAAACAGCAGTGCATGCCAGGCCACCTATACCCTACTTCTTGGAATTTAACAATAATTGTTTCAAGTCAGAGCTTAGTACTCTTCCTCATGCTTTTCACAGCCCCATGGTTTTCCACTGAACAAGCGCTGCCATAATTAATTTCAATGAGTCTTACTTGATAGCCTTTGAGGTTGTTTCAACTTCTTGCTGAGGCACATAATGCTTCAAGGAATAACTTCACTCATACTCCATGTTGCTTGTGTTGTAATGAAGTCGAAGGATGTATTCTTTAGAAAAGATTTGTGGCAAAAATAATGTATGTGCTTGCTGGTTTTATATTTGATAAGATGAAAATCATGGTCCGTAGAAGTCTCTCTGATTTACATTCATAATATCATAGACCTACAATACTTATTTTCTACTCCTGACATTCTTATAGGTGAAAGAGTTTTAGCATAATCTTAAAAGATTATAGGTGGGATGAATTAATGACTCTCCAGAGGCTGCATGGCTGCCTCTGACTGCCTCCAGCCATGGGAGCATACTTGGTAGCATACCAGTGGAGACACCCAGCAGCAGCCCCAAACACCACACAAAGGTGATCTTCACCTGACTTGTCAAGCGTAAGTTAACTGGCCTGCTTGGACCATGTGATTGTCGAGAGAATTAATATACAGTTTTTCACAAAGAATTTATTGTATCCAATCATGTGATTGTCTCATAATATACGTTCTACTACTGAGTAGCATTCAACTGGGTTATTATAAACATGCCTTATGAATACTTACGCATGCCACTCTGTGAGCCTGAGCAGATATCTCTGTTAGGCATGTAGATAGAAGTGAAACAACTGGGCCATAGAGAGTGCATATGTTCTATACCAGCAAATACCTTTAAATTGTTTCCCAAGTGGTCATGTAAATTTACACTGCAGCTGTTTATCTGAATTCAAGTAACATCATATCTTAATTAATTTATAGTTGAGACTATCTTCTTTACTCTTGTTCTGATACGATTTAATGTTGTATTAAATTGAATTTTTCTCAAAATGAAAGAAATTGGACCTTTACTCAAGAAATTTTATTCGCGTTTTTCCAGAAGTCTACTGCCTGATCTTTCAAAATATACCAAGAGTAGGTAGGTAGGTCCTCTTCCTACCTTAGCAGTCACTGGGACTCCACACCAGACCTCCCTCTATTCTGCTCCCTTCAAGCTAATCTCAGCATGGCAGACAGAATGACACTGTAAAATCTTCCTGCGCTCACTTATGCCTGGGGCTCTGTCCACATTCGGCTACAATTGTCAACTTCCCTCCTTTTCCTGAAAAGCTGAATAATAATTCAGCTCCCAGGCCCACTCATTGCCTTGTTTTCTGGCAAATGCTTCAAGCATGTTCTGACCTGGAGGCAGCTCAATGTCATCCTCTGTATAAAGCTCACCCTGACCACAGATATCCCCAGCCCAGGCACTCTTGATGCCCATTAATCTGTTCTCTCCCTCGCACAGAACTTACTTTCTTGTACATAATATGCCTATTTCTTTGTGTATTTCAGTCTTTAATAAAGGTATGCTTATGCACCATTTTCCCCAAAATGGCATAAAGCAATGCATAAAAGATTTGTAAAGGAAAATACGATGAAATTTAAAATATGGAGGCCAAGAGAAATGTACACATGTGTGTATGCTTGTCTCTGTGTGTGTTTGTGTGTCTCTGTTTTTATATTTAAGTTTTCATGTACTTGTATGTTTTTGTGTCTGTTTCATAGGTCTGCAATTTCACATGGTGAACTTCTCATGATAAAATTCTTTCCCAAGAATGTAACCAAAGGTATTGACATATAGAAATATGGATTTAAACATGTCATAGAAATTAATTTTTCTCGGTACCCCCTTTCCTGTCCTGTGATGACAGTTAAACATCTCTAGGATGCTTCCGAAGCCTGCAGGCTGGTCTGAGACTCTGGTGTCTGCTCTCCGGTTATCTGTACCGTGCTTCAGGTTTTTCAGGGTAGAAATTAGTTCGACCTGCTTCATTGTAGTAACTTTGTATTTAACCAATTGTTAGCACTAATTGACACATACACTTGGTTCCCTTTCTCAGGTGGAGAACCTCAGAGAAATCATGAATGACATATCCTAGACAGTACTTCCAATGAAAGCATCACCTGTTAGCTAAGCAGTTCCCACTTGTTAGGTCAGAGGAGAGTAAAGTGTACTGAGCAAAGCTTACCCGGCCTTTGATCCTACACCAGGTACATGCCTATTCCAACCAGCACAGGGCAAGCCAGAAGACGTGGACCCAAGAGATTTCAATGTGAGTTTGTGGCTTCACCTCCCACAGGCTCAGTTTTCTTACCTGTTAAGTGGACTAACCAGCTCTCTTTTGTTGTACCGTTTTATCTCACAGAGCTGAAGCACAGGCCAAATAAGATAATGACTAGAGAAGAAGCCTTTTTACAAAGTGCACCCCTCCTCTGCTAGGACAGGTGTCAGAACCGTGGTGTGACAGGTGCTCACCCTAACACTTGCTCTGTATCAGGAGCACGTGGAGCAGAGTGGTCGACCTCACTAACCTTTCACAAGTTTGTCTCCTGTGGGTGTTCAGTGATGTTATCATCACCATCACATCAGACGATGACTCAAGAAAAACCCAGGTGGGGGCTCCTCAGCTTTTACAACCTACCTTACCTCTTCAGCCATCTGACTTGATGCTGTTGACTTGATGCATATCTCAAAAATCTTGGTAAGTATTGAGTTACAATGTTCATAAATTTAGTCACTGACAATATCCTAGCAAGACTATATGTTCAGGTGGCTACAGAGAACATGAAGAAAGGAGCAAATATGCAATTTGAGTTATTTTCTGCAGTTGGACATGTAGTTCAGTGGCAAAACGCTTGCCTCAGCACATGCAAAGCCTTAGATTATATCCCCAGTACCACATACATAAAAACTTATTTTCTGAAAATGCAGGATCAATTATTCTCTTACAAAAGTATTTTGATTTCATTGTTACACATAAGTAAATTGACAGAACAATTATATTCCTTACAGCCCTGAAACAATTTCTCTATGCTTAAAATACAGGATTTATAAAAAGCTAAGGAGTGACGCAAACTCAGCCCAGAATAGTCAGAAATATGCTCTACAAATTTATCTTTTTTCTTTCCATCTATTTTCTGTTTCTTTACATCTTTACTTTTCTTCTTTCTCTTCTTTTCAAAGTGGTTTGATTTATGGCATTGTTCTTTATAAGGGGTTGAAACTTTGAGACCGTTTACGTCAAAACATTAATTTTACTTATGGAAGAATCAATTTTACCTCTGAATTGGCTATAATTATACAGCTGAGTGCCTTCATCTAGACTTTATTATATATAGTACAACTTGGATCAAGATCAATATTAACTCTTGACTTTAATGTTAATTAGATGGTAAATGTTTCCAACCCTGGTTTTGTTGTTCTCTTGCCACACAAAGATCTGCTTCCGTTTGAAGTATGAATGTAATTAACAGCAACAATAATGATAGTGTGGATCTCTGATTCCAAAAGACTCTGAGCACAAGGACATTAGTTATCACAGAATTCTTATGAATTATTAATGCATATAAAATGCCTGGTAGTTTATTATTTTTCATTTGCTTTAGTCATTATTTTCACCTTAACTAAAGGAGAAAACTGCTTTTGTGCATGTAAACTTTATTATAACAGCAATCAATTTCAGTCACCGAACATAGTAGTCAGGTACTGACTTTAACTATCTCTATTCAATTCAGTGTGGCAGTTACTGAGTTATTGCTTTGTTTTCTGTCAAGTAACAGTAACATATACACCAAAAATTTTCTTTTTAAAATTAAGGGTGAACATAATTTCCAATAACAAAATAAATCATTTGTAGCAACACAAAATATTTTTGTCCATGTCCTTCAGTATTAAAATTCTTATTTTCACAAATTATAGGAAGAATATTTTGATAACAGCTAAATGATAAAATTTATCATTATATGAAAATGACATATATTTAAAAAGGCAACCACTTCTGATGCATACCTGAATATTCAAGTAGTTCAATACAATTTGTGATGAAATTTTTAGTGTTTCTCCAAGAAAGTACTGCTCATATCATTTTAATTGACCAGCAAATAGAAAATTTGAGTCTTAAAAACACAAACAGAAAGTCTTATGCACAGCAGATTTGCAATCATTATTATCTCTCTGAACTCACTTACATTAAAATGTTCTCACATTCCTAACCAAGGATTTCTAACAGTGTGCATTGACTGTCGTATCCCCTACATAACTGTATATGAGGAGTCCTAGTGGCCAATCATCCAATTGTCTCCTTGCTCTTTATTTTAAATTCTTACTGTTGAAACCCATAACATATATTTAAGTGTTTGTGTTTTGATATGTAAAAACCAATATGCTATATTTACCCAATTTTTTGTTACCTTTCCTGATTTCATGAATTATTTTTTATATCTCTGTTTGTTCCGATATTTTATTTTGTCTACTGTACCTGTCATTCTGTGACCAGTGCACCCTGTACATGACCTTTTCTATCCTCTGCATTATCTATGAGAGTGTTTGTATTGCTTTGGATCACTATCCGTAAATAAGTTTAAACAAGGGCACTTTGTGGCATAACTACAGCCAAATTCAGAGATAAAATTGATTCTTTGACAAGTCAAGTGAGTATTTGAGGTTGATGGCTTCAAAGTTTCAACTCATAAAGAATAATATAAACCAAAAAACAAAAACAAAAGAATGAAAGAGTGAAAGAAAAAGTAGAGTCATTTTGCTGTCTTAATCTTTGGAAATGACGTTTCCCAGATAGAAGACGCATTTTTTTATTTCATATGCTTAAGGCCCAGGCTAAGATGCCCTTGGTGGCCTGAAACACACACTCCTTCTGCCATAGCCCATTGAGTACTTATGTTATGGACATAGCTCCCAATTCACAACGCATCTTTTTCTTAGATCATTCTCTTCACTGGCCAAGCACCCACTTAGGCACAGAATAAGTACAAATAAACAATGTTCTCCATATTTCAAAATTTTTTGTAGAGGACAGTAATGATAAATAAATTCATGTAAAAAGTGCAGATCTGAATCACTGGCTAAATAATCAAATCTATGTACATCTGAGAGTAAGCTTGTTTGAGGCATCTGTGCTAAGCATGACAGATGACAGTAAACAAAACACACAGGTTATCTACCTTGTGGAATTCATATTTCAGCCATAATGTGGGAACTCTCTTAAATAGCATTTAAGAGGCTATTCATCCATCATTTCTTTTTAATGCTGGAACAACATTCTCATGTTTCAAGTTCTGAAGATAAATATGGTATAAAATAGGATACTTTGACCTACATTTTATGTATATCAGGTTCTGGCACTAGTGGACTGATTTGCAGTGCTTATCCATCCTCAGTGGCTGTAGTCTGCACATGTGTCTGTGAGGTCCACTAGTTATGGAGAGGCCGTCAGCCATAAGGTCATTTGGAGCAGGGTTCTTCAAAAAGGCCCATGTTGCACTCCTTGCTCCTGACCTCTAGTGACGTGCTAACTGACTGAACAAAACGTTCACGAGCGAGCACCGCCTTTCCGACGGTGAGCAAGCCCACACATGCGAGCCTCGTGACTAACAATCCGTATGCCTCTGACCCTCACTTATTATTTTGTATTTTCCAAGTATCACTATTACTTTCATCTATTTTTAATATATTGACCCTAAAGTAGTGATAAGAAGCCACAAATAATAGACTCAGTGAGTTCAGTAACTTTTAAAATTAGCTGAAATGGCAGGAGCTAGAGAGAGGCTTGTTTGGCGCGGCTCCTTGTGGGTTTCCTCTGCCCGCGTCCTCTCCTTTGAAAGCATGCAGGCAGCTTCATGTCCAGAAGAAATGATTGAGGCAGGAAAACAGTCCCTGGTGCCAACTCTGGCTGCTGGCTTTGCAGTCCATGTAATTACACACGTGCTTTTCCTCTTTGTTAGCAATGAAGTGAAAGACTGGGCTGGCTCGTCCACTAGCATCTCTGCAGTGCTCTAGATGACTGCTCCACGTTACCTCACAGAGTTCGGCCTAAATCACAGACTGCAGTAGCAAATGATTGGTAGAGATAAGGAAAAGCCAAAGTAACCCTAGCAATCCAGTGGAAAGCCAGGAGAAAGTGATAAATTTCTTTTGTGATAACTGTTGTTCGGAAGCTCACTACTGTTCTCCATGCAAAAAATTCAAATTGACATTGACTTTTGTCAGCGGTACCACAGAACATTCCTTTAACGTAAAAAGAACAGTTTGCACGTTGAGCAGATGTGAATGCAGAAATGTTTTGCAGTTTGTTGATATTGGAGCCTCATGCAGCAACTTCCACTATTCCGGACATTTGCACGTTTTCTGCTTTCTTCTCTAAATCTGCTTTCATGGTTATCCTCAAATAGAGAGGCCAGTTTTCAAAAGAAGTGTGATGCAGTCTTACACAGTAGGGAAACAAAATAAATAAAAGGTCTTTTTAAAAAGGATTGTACCTAACTGTTCTCAGGAATGTTAATTGATTGAAAACGGCTGCTAGAGATAATGGTGCAGGAACCTGGCTTTGAAAATGAACCTAGAGTCACATGTGTATTTGTTAATAGATAAAAAGAAAAATGCTTCCAGGAGGGCTATTTTTTTTTATAGGTGATTTCAAGGTTTAAATGTAAAGATTGACATCTACTAGGTACATTTTTCCTCACTTCTTGTTCAAACAGCAGTTTCTGAAATGAATGACACCAACCCAAGGTATTATATAATGTGATATCCTAAAAATAAAATGTCTGAACATCAAATTCCCTCAGTATCCTGAAGTTCAGAAGATGAGTGGGGGAAAAGACTCTGAAATAGGGCACAGGCTTGAGAACTGTGGGAAAAGTTAACATCACGGGAAATAAGGGCAGGCGAGATTAGGGGCACTTTTATCTAACTATTTCATCTGCTTTCCTGGTGTACATAGGTACCAGTTACCTAATCAATCCATTTTCTATTTGATCTCTTAATTCTTAAACTTAAAAATAATCCTGGTCCTCCTATGGCTTTATATTTAGTTTGCTTACATTCGTATTTCCTTTCTGCATGGTGCTAGCAAGCTCTCACGGATTTTGGAACTTCACAGTCTAGTCTCATCAGATGTGAGGATCCAACTCCATCGTGTTACCTTCTGCTTTCTCAATCGCATTATTTACATGTGTCCAAGATATCACTTTGAAGTACTAATTGTGACATTCCATCCTGTCATTCCCGGATGTTTTACAGTACTTAGGTTTAGTAAACATAAGGGGAGAATCTTCCTAGAAATGTTCCAGTAACAAAATCTACTTGTGACCACTGTGGTTTTTTTTTTTTTCTCAAAGTTCTGCTTTAAAAATTCCTCTAAGACATTCTGTCTTGTTTTGTTTTGTTTTTTAGTGGTAACTATCACTTCAGTATGTGAACTCTATTCGTTTCCTAAACAGAATGTTTCCTTGCTTTTGTTTGCTTTTTCTTGATGCTGTCTCCTAGCACCATCAATCCCTAATAGCTAGTATTGGTTCTGTGTCACGGGTAGTGGGAAAAGATGCGTCAGGTTGGTGTACACTTTTTTTCCCACCATTCTCACAACCACAGTTACATGCTGATGCCCTGTGTATACAACTGCCCCAAGAGATGTCTTCTGGGACTGTGGAGGTACACAGTTTGTAAATGATTTTCACACAAGCACAAGGACCTGAGTTAAACTGCTAGAACATACATAGAAAACTCCAGCATAATGGGGTGAGCCTGTAATCCTGGCACTGGGAACGTAGAGACAGCAACATTTCTGGGGTTGCTGAGGGCCAGCCTAACCAAATGAGCAAAGTCCAGGGCAATGAGAGAGTGAGAGACTGTGTCTCAGAATAGCAGATGGGCAACTCCTGAGGTTACCTCTAGCCTCCATACACATATGCATATATACTTTTATGTTTATCTATACCAGTGTGCACACGTTCACAGAGACAGAGAGACAGAGATAGAGGGAAGGAGGGAGGGAGGGAAGGAGAACAAGGATACCCTCCTATCTTTCCATATTACATCTTCCTTTTATTTTCCTATAAGGTTCTTATCACTTCCAAAACTGATTATTTTGACTGGAGTAAAGATGCAACACATTTTTTGAGAAGAATTCTCTATCTTAAACACTGCTTCCTCCATAAAGTGAAGTTTTAATCTCTCTCCTTGAGTATAAACTGGTTTTGTAGACTCCTTTCTAAAGAACTCAACAAAAATGTGCCTGAAGTACACTGTATCCCACTTTGAAAGTGGGATCTATTGTATTCCTCCCCTCAGTGCAATATATATCAGACAAACCAAAATGATTAGTATCCTGCCCACTCACACAAACACAAACACACAAAACCCATTACCATTACTGTCCAAATATGTCAAGGCTATTAAAAGTCATGAAAAACAGAAATTCTCACAGATAAAAGAATGAAGGATACTAAGGGAAAAATCAACTTGCTCAGTGTAAGGTCATATGCTAGATTAGATTTGAAACACAGAGAAGTGTTAATGAAGTCGCTGAAAATCCAAACACACTCTCCAGTTTTGTTAACAGTATTGCTAAGGTGAATGCCAGTTTTAATCAATGCCCTATGGGTGCTCTGAGAAAAACCTGACAAAAACAACTCAAAGGAGAAAGGGTTCTCAGTTTATTGTTCCAAAGAGATATAGTCCATCATGTTGTAAATGATGTGAGAACAAACAGGGAAGGTGCAGGAACAGGGAGCAGGCTGATCACCTCGACGCTACACTCTGGAAGCAGAGAGAAAAAAGAAAATGAGGCCCAGCCTCAAAGCCTTCCCCTAGTGATATACTTCATCCAGCAAGGCTCCACCTAGCTCTGGGTTCCAGAATTTCCCTAACCAGCACTAGCTGGGGATTAAGGGTTCAAACACACAAGCCCTTGGGAGACATTTCAGCTCCACACAACAGCAGTTATGTACAGCTGAATGATGGGCCTATCCTTCTCTGGATCATAGATAAAAACCCACATGGGTTCCGTAATAAAAATAAAAGGTAGAAAGTGAAGTTCTTTATTAAGTTTTTGTTCTTTTTTTTCATGGCTCCCGTGATGCTGAAAGCTCCAGGGAGCCAATTTACACTAATCATACCCTCTTCCCCAGAGCACAGAGTTGAGAGCACTGGTAAGACCTTAGGCAATGCTTGTTGGCTGAGTAGGTGTAACTGCAAGATGTGGATTTGGCCTACACGTTCTGTCTCCTGATTCTAACAGAATAAATTCCCACTGAGAATTTATTCTGGTGACCTCAACACACACTGGCACTATGTGAGACCTCACTAAGGTATTCTCTTTTTGGAAAAAATGCATGACTTTTCCCTTATTCCTTTATTTTCCCTTCTAATGCAAATTCTTTTTCCTGATAGGTCTGAAGCTGCTAGAAGATGGACGAGAATACCAGACTCCTAGGCTGTTAGAGCTGCAGAGCTAGAAATGGTCCCAAACGTAAGGGATTCCTTATCCTTTTTTAAAAATCAAGAATCCATATTTTTTATATAAAACCATAAATGCAATTTGTGAACAAGACAAAAAGACAACAGCGTTGTTTCCATTTTTTTCCCCCAGACCTTCAGGAGGTAGCCTAGGGCTTAGCAAAAATCAAGATTGAAAACGTTTTTGCTGGTTGGTTTTATTGTCAGCTTGAGGCAATCTAGAGTCATCTGGGAGGAAGAAACCTCCAATGAGGGATAAAGCCAGATTGGGCGTGTTGTGAGCGGCTGTGTTGATTGACAGAGGCCTAGGTCGCTGTGCACAAGGACATACTAAGCAGGGAGGCCTGAGTTGTGTAAGCAAGCTGAGCATGACTGTGACCTAGGAAACATCCCTTCTCCATTGATTTTGTTTCAGGTTCCTTCCTGAAGCTCCTGCCTTGTTTTCCTTCAGTGACAGATTTTGATATATAAGGGTCAGATGAAATAAACCATGTTCTCCACAAGTATGTTTTTTTGTTCATGTTTTTTATCACAGAAATAGAGAGCAAACTAGAACCTACATGAACCTTTAAAATAAACTGTGTCAATTATTTTTATTATTTAATACATGTTTTCATACAATATGTTTTTATATCATATTCTTTCCTCTCCCTCCACTCCCGATTGCCCCCATCCTGTTACCCAACAACTTCATGTTTTTTATCTCTTTCTCAAAAGGAAGAAAAGAAAAAAGAAACAAAAACTAACAAGACAAAAAAAAAAAAACCCTAAAACAAAGCAAAACAAAAAGCACATTTTAAAAAAACATGGAGTCTATTCTGACTTGGCCAAATTCTCATGGGCATGGCATCTACCCAGGAAATAGGCTTACAAACTTGCTCTGCACCAACCACTTCATTGTGGAAACGTGATTTTCCCTTTCTCAACAGATATTAATTATAGATATCTTCATGGCTATTTTGTGTCCACTTCTCCTCCTCAATGCTGAGATTTTATATGGTTTGAACTTGTGTAGGTCATGTGGATGCTGTCACAGTCTCTGTAAGGAGTCATTCATCATCCCTGGCTCTTAAAAATATTTCTGCCTGCATCTTTTTATTTTTTTTATATAAATCCCTGAGACATGAGGGGATGGTTTTGATACAGATATCTCATTATGGTTGAGTGTTCTAAAGTCTCTACTTTCTGTACATTGTCCTGTTATGGCACTTTGTGTTTTCCCCCTAGGGACCATGACTTATATAGTTTCAAGTCTTGGCCACATTAGCAATGTCAGGTGTAGTTCTATCTTATGAAGTGGGTCTTAAATCCAATTAAAACGTGCTTGGTTATTCCCATAACATTTGTGCCCCTATTGCACCAGTATATCCTACAGGCTGGCCTCTGTTGCAGGTTATCGGGTTCATAGCTGTGTGACAGTGGTGATTGCGGTTCTTCTCTGGTAGCACTCGGAGCGCCTTTCAGAATCATGACCGTGTGTTCCTAGGGGTGATGCTTCTAGTTGGGCATCAGCTCAGTTTCTCCATGTTTAACGACATACATAAGTTGTGTTTTCTGCAAGTATTCCTTACCATCAGGTTTTGAAAAACAACAGCAACAATAACTTGTGATGTTTGGGGAGGAGCTTATGGGACCCTTTTGGCCCAAGCCTCAACAGGATACAATGCATTCCTGTCTTTGTAGGTTTTACAAGATAGCATAAGATACCTACTTGGAGCATTGGCTCCACCATTATTTAATGACTCTACTTTCTTCATAAATGTTTACATTTTAGGAAACTTCTGTGGTAAAAGTTATCTATGGGACTTCAAAAGGCCCTTAGTATTAGCTACCCCTCCTAATATTTCTACTTTTTTATAAATTTACTTTTATTTACTAATTTATTCAGATTACAACTCAATTGTTTTCCCATCACTTAAATCCTCCCATTCTTCCCTCCCTCCCACTTTAACCCTATTCCTTTCTCTTAGCACTATGACCCAGGGGGCCTTCAACCTCCTGTTTTTTTACATTTTATTAATTTATTCATATTACATCTCATTGTTATCCCATCCCTTGTTTCCCTCCCATTCCTCCCTCCCTCCCATTTTCCCCTTATTCCCCTCCCCTGTGACTGTGACTGAGGGGGATTACCTCCCCCTGTATATGCTCATAGGGTATCAAGTCTCTTCTTGGTAGCCTGCCATCCTTCCTCTGAGTGCCACCAGGTCTCCCCATCCAGGGGACGTGGCCAAATATGGGGCACCAGAGTTCATGTGAAAGTCAGACCTCACTCTCCACTCAACTGTGAAGAATGTCCTGTGAAGATCAACCTCCCATTTAATCCTCTTCTTTTAGTTTCCTCTTTATCTCCTTATACCTCTACATTCTATTTCCCCTTTCTTGGCAGCTTCCCTCCTCCCCTCTTGGAGCTTGCAAGCTGCCTAACCTCTATAGTTGTTTGCATTGAAACATGCATTATCTAAAGCTTCTGCATTATTGTATTTAGCGCCATCTCCTTATCTAAAACTTTCTTAGTTTTGTTGCTGTTGTTGTTGTTACTAGTTCAGTGATATTCCATTGTATAGATGTAGCATATTTTTTTATTATCTGCCAGTTGACTGATATCCAGTTCATTTCTAGTTTCTGGCTGTTTATGGGTAGAGCAGCAATGAACAAGGATGAGAAATTGTCTCTGCAGAACAATGTAGAGTCCTTTGTGTATACAATACAGCTGCATTTTGAGGTAGATCTGTTCCAAGCTTCCTGAGAAGCCACCACACTGATTTCCACAGTGTTGTAACAGTTTGCACTCCCACCTTTAATGAATAATTTCTTTCTTTCTTTTTCTTTTCTTTTTTTTTTTCATTCTTGCCACCAACTGCTGTCATTTGCTTTATTAATCTTGGCCATTCTCACTGGCTTAAGATGAAATCTCAAAGTCGTTTTAATTTGAATTTCTCTGATGGATAAAGATATTGAATATTTTGTTTTGTTTTGCTTTGTTTTAACAGCCAGTAACACTAACATTTGAAAAACTGAGATTATTTTAAGTGGGTGCTTGCTGTAGAATTTTTGACACTCTCTGGAGAACAGTCAATATTTCTTAAGGGTCATAACTAATGAATTTAGTATGGCTTTAAAATTTGCAAAAACAAAAATTATGTATCACATTGAAATTCTAATTTATTTTTACTAAAACAGATTTTTGACTAGATTAAGTACATATAATCACTCAATGACTCCAATATTCTTGGTGTTTTTTTCTTTTTCAATTTTTTTATTAATTAATTAATTTATTCAGATTACATCTTAATTGTTTTCCCCTCACATGTATCTACCCGTTCCTCCTTCCCTCCCTCCCCCTTTCACCCTATTCCCCTTCCCTAGGTCTATGACCAAGGTGGACCTCCTCCCCCATTCTATGGTCATAGGCTATTATATTATATGATATTTATTTCTCCCCTGAGCCCCCAACTGACCTATGAACAGAGTGAGAACAGGCCTGTTGACTGGATGTGAAGCTATAGTTCTCTGAGAAAGCTTCATCAACACTGAGCTGCCTGAAGAGAATAACACGGTGTAGGAGAAGTAGATTGTCATGTTTATACTCCAAAATTATACTGGGTTAAGTTAATAAACTAAATATCCATTGGCTTTCAACCTCTACCTCTGACTTAATATTCTTATGACTGTTAGTAAACTTGCAATAGTCTATCCTTATGCTTAGCACCTTTGCTTCCACAAGCCTGCAGCTAAGATGCTGGAAGACAACAGCTGAAATATGTACAAGCTACTCAGCACTCATAAACAACCTACCTAACAACCCACCAATGTGTGCATCAAATATGTTGATTTGCGATTTATTTTACACATTTTGAGTGTGTAGAGTCATAGATTGGTGTTTGTACTCTTGTGAATATAAACAGTTGAGTTTGCTTATGTGGAGGTCAGAGGTCAATCTTAGCGGGTATTGGGTATTTGTTCCTCAGAATTTGGCCACTGTGTGTGTGTGTGTGTGTGTGTGTGTGTGTGTGTGTGTGTAGGCTGGTCTGGTAGCCTGAGGGATCCACCCTTATCTCTCCTCAGTGCTACCTCAGGGATGACACACATGTGCTACCATGCCAAGATTTTTGTAGGGTTCTGGTGATTGAATTCAAGTTCTCATGATTATGTGGGAGACACTTTCCAGGCATAGTTATCTCCTGGCTCATTGCACTTGTTCCTTGGCTATCACAGTTCCTGTGATCTCTCTCATAGTGGAATGCACCACTCAATTTAACTTGAATCTAAATTCCCAGGCCAGGTCTATTCAGATTCTGCTCAAAACCATTTTTTTTAAAAAAACATTCTTTAAAACAGGGTTGTTATTCTATGTCAACAGAAGTTTATATATTATATTTTCCAGAAGCCTTGATTCCATGAGTACTATGTTCATATGATGATGCATGAATTTTTCTAAAATTAGATCTATTCTACATACAATAAAGTAAATATTGAGGATGACATTCTCAAAGACATTCTTGAATCTCTCTGACAGTGGGTTTATCCAGTGTATCTTACTGTATTGTTGAAAGTGAAATCATTAATTAAGTGACATGGTATAGAGCTCACATCATGAAGGAAGGTGTCAGTAAGTTTGCTCTGCTGATGTAGCCAGAAAGTCTGCTTCATACATGGCCAAAGAGCTCTGAAGCCTGACTTTCATATATTCCTAATGCCAGCACACCCCTAGATTAATGAAATTTTTCAGTTAATTTCTGTCTTCTGCTAATGATGTTTGAAAACTCAAGGCCAAGTAATGAGCAGATCAATAGCTTCCATTAAAGTCTCTTTGTAGAGCCTCTTCTAATTTAATCACCTCTGCCATGACCTCTAATTTGCATAGAGAGATACTAGTTAAAAGTTACAGGCAGAATTGATTGACTGAACTTGAGGAAGTGGGGAAAAGAGTGTCTAATTTAAATCCCATGCAAAAGAGAGCAAAAATGGCTAAAAGGTATGCTATAAATATCCTCAGAATCCTTACTTCTAATGAGTCTTAAAATTAACCCTCTGGGCAGATTTTCTTAAGACAGTGGTTAAATATCGATAAAATGGTTCTTAGACAAAGGGAGGCCAGGTAGTAGAGTTCAGGTACTGGGGGCCAACAAGTGTCTTGTTCTAAGATATTTTGCTACCCAGTGTCAAAGGTTTTATATGACTTGTAATGCTCATTTTTAATAAATTTCCATAGTTATTAAGGACATTTTTAAATAAATTTCCATAGTTCTTAAGGACACTATTAGCCTTTGGATTGGTGAAAGTTAGGTGCAGTGGTTTAAATAGGCATGGGCCCAAGAGATTCATGTGTTTGAATGTTTGGACATTGGCAGTGGCACTATTAAGAGGTGTGGCCTTATTGGAGGAAGTGTGACCTTGTTGAAGGAAGTGTGCCACTGTGGAGGTGGGGTATTGAAGTCTTAAATGTTCAAGCTATGCCCAGTGTGAAATCCATATAATCTCCTGTTGTTGGCTGCAGATCAAGAAATAGAAGTCTATGCTCCCCAGCACCGTGTCTGCCTGAACACTGCCATGCTTCCCACGATGATGGTAACGGACTGAACCTCTGAGACTGTAAGCCACCTTCAATTAAATGGTTTCCTTAAAAGAGTTGCCTTTGTCATGGTGTCTCTTCAGAGCAATGGAAACCTTAAGACAAAAGTTGGGCATGTTTGTACAATCCAAAAAAAGGTTTACCTCATAGTCATAAGAGTGTTAGGCCAGATACAATGTGGGCAGTGGACACAAAATAAGAGAATAAAGATAGTGTAAGATTATTTGGGCTCTCAACCTGTAACATTTTAGCTCTCCAAAACTGATCAGTCTCGTAGAGTGTACAACACAGGTGTGGCTCTTTTTCTGGGAATTTCAGTTCACACCCACAACTCTCTTTATAAAACAAGCCTGTTTTATGGCTTTGTTGTTAAATCAGTCTGGAGTTCAGAAGTGTTCTCATCTAAGTTGTTCCTACTGTTGAAGTAAAAAGTATGAACTCATTAACTGAGTATAGAACCATTCTTTACTTTTGTAACTGGCATAAGAAGACTTTAGGGCTTTGTAGAACAGTGTGGCAGGTAGCACGTGTGCATGAAACATAAACAAGGGCAGCAAACAGTGTGGGTGGTTATATATTTGCCTGAGTTGAGCTTATCTGATCATGACTGACAACTTGTGACTGAATTAAACTCAGCTGTGTGTTGGTCTGAGATCAGGCTAAATATATATTAGGCTCATGTTGTACAGTATACTAAGTCAGGAACTCTGCATAAGACACATGACTTAGTTCTCCTTATCATTAAACAAGCACCTATTTGCCCCAATTTCCACACGAGAAAGCTGAGGCTTGAGACTGGGATTCAGAAACTACTAGGCAGTTTAAGAAAGAAGGGATTGAAACCCACAGGCTGAGGTACTTAGGGTAATGAGAAGTAGGTAAGTAGGCTCTAGACTAGAGCTAAGTATAGTGCTCTGAAATTGTAATAATACTACCTCCCAGGGGACAATCCTGCTGACTTATTGTTTGAAGACTCATCCACAACTGTTGGGCCCTATGGCCAAATCTGTCAGCCCTCTAAGGCCTTGAGGACAAGATGGAGCCTGGCTCAAGTTTCAACAACAGTCTTTGGTAAATACTTCAGCATAGGAATGACTCAGCATGGCCCATCCTGGTGAAAGCCCCACCTGCCAACAGCCACGTAACACAAACCAATTGGTTCCACAATATCAGGTGACTTTACATCCTGGGAGACGTCATATCCACTGATGTCTTATGCCCTGCCCACTCCCTATACTCTATATAAGAGAAACCTTCCACAATAAAGTTGAGACCTCCCGACTCAGTGTATTTTTCCTCTGGGCGTCATAGGAAGAGGCTGGGTCATCATCCTGCTCAGCCCCCAGGGAGAGGGACCGGCATGCCTGGGTCCTCTCCTGTTCCAGCCCTATCTGCCAGCATAAGAGACCCGACACACAACTGGTCAAAGAAGAGAGTTCTAGCAGCTCACAAGGTGATCTGAATTCTCTCCTGATAGTTACAAATTGAGACTCTAGTTCACTGTTCAAGAAAATACTTTATTTCCATAGGGCTTTTGCTCACCTGTGTAAAGAAGATAGTCTATATGTTCTCCAATTTGCCTTTCAAGACATATGTGTTCTCATCTAATTGATGAACTTAATTTGTATCCAGAATTCTGACTGCTAGGAAACTTAAAATATGTAATCTTTAGTCTTCTAGACTCTACAACATGGCAACCCACTGTAGAAAGAGTTAGAAATAAACAGTAAGTACCAAATAAAGATTATATATAACATAGAGAATAAAGGTAACATAACAGGACTAGTAATCGGAGAAGTGAAGAGTAGAAGTTAGGTCAACTTGTCTGTAAACTGGGGCCTTATGTGCTCTTCTGACGGCCTCTAGAGCAAAGATGCAGCTTTTTAAAGAGTTTCATCTCTTTTTTTAAACAGGTAGAACCACCCTAAGATAAAAAAGAATGGGCATGATAAAATAAACAACCTTCTTTAAGTTATCAGTTGATTGAAGTAATTAATAAGAATACAATGTTTGTTATACAAAAATATGAATACTACTGTAAGTTGCTGGCAATTCATAACACATAACACATATATGTCAAAGGGAACAGCATAGAAGTTATCAATAGGCCCTTTAAACCTTATGTTCTGTGATCAGGAATAAGGCTGATTCTTTTAATATTGTTATGTTTTTTAATCCATAATTTTAAAATCAAAATCTATCAGGAACTTCTTTAAGACTCTTTAGGCATCTTTCAGGTTCTGGAACAACGACCACCAGTGTCAGTGTCAGACATCAGTTATTGTGATGCCCAAGTCAGACTAGGTTGACAGTTCTCCACTTAAAGAGAGGTATGGCAAACAAAGATGGCCATGGAAGGTCCTCTGCTCTCTCTGCCTTACAGACTAGAAGTGGAGAGTCAAGGTATACTTTTAAAATCTATTTTTATTTTCTTTTCTTATATTTCTTTTTCTCTTTTCCACCCCAATCCTTTCCAACCCCTCAACCCTAGGTAGGAGAGAAAGGCTAGTATGGATAAGAGAGATAGTTCTCTTTGGCTACCTCCTGTTGTTCAGGGTTTTTGGGTTCTGTGGGGGCAATACCAATCTCTGTTGTCAGGATATTCAGCTAGCAACCACAAATGCAGCAGCAGCCTTTTCTTCCTCCTCCTACCATCTCCTCCACGCATTCTTCTCACAGACCTCCTTTTTCTTTCTATCTGGGTCCCCATATTTATACCTTCTCAGAGTCCTCACAAGATGTTTTCCATCTGGCAAGAAGCATGTCTCCACAGGAGGCAGTCTCCTGCTGACAAAGATCACACACCCTTTCACAAGGCTGTTAGTAGCTGTAGACAAACTGGAGCAGCCCACATATACTGCATCTGGGAATCAAACAGAAATATGTTTACATAACATAACTAAGTTTTTAAAGAAACCAAAACGTCCACATCAGGTTTGGCAGGAGCCGCCGCTGCTGCTGTGAGCCTTGTATATGCTCCTCTTAATATTTATCTACCTGATACTGTAAGACTCACAAAATGTCTGAATCCAGGAGGATATTCCCCTAAGCTTTTGAAAGCAATTTGCTTGGTTTTTGTTTGTCTGTTTGTTTTGTTTTAAAGATCAGCTTCCACAGATTTTTCCTGTATAGTAGTATGTTTGGCAAAAACTTGATAATTCTACTCAACATGATTGCCAGGGTGAGGCATGCCAGTAGTCATTTGAATAACTGAATTCTCTACCTTTCACAATGCATGAGCTTGACTGAATCATTCCATTTTTCCCATATCATTCATCTTTAGAAGATACAAAACTCATACTATTTTAAATTATACATTTATTTTTCTCTTATATATTACATACTAACCACTGGCTATCTATCTCCCTTTGCTCCCAGTCACTCTGCCCCATTTCCCCTCCCCACACTTCTCTGTCCTCAGAAAAGGCTAGGCCTCCTATGGGTATCAACCAAACACAGCATATGAAGTTGCAGTAATGCTAGGCACCTCCCCTCGTGCCTAGCTGGATAAGGCAATCCAGCAGGAGGAAAAGTATCTCTAGAGCAGGCCAAAGAGTCATAGATAGCCCCCACTCCCAATGACAGCACTTTCACAAGAAGACCAAGCTACAAAACTATAGTTTACGTTCAAGGGACTAGATCAGACCCATACAGGCTCCCTCGTTGTAGGTTCAGTCTATGAAAGCCTCCATGAGTCTATGGTACTTAATTCTGTGTGTTTTCTTGTTGTGTCCTTGAATCCCCTGGTTCAACTCATACTTGTATGAAATCATAAGGCTAAATTAGAGTGGTAATGAGTCATTTGCTTTGTTCATTAATTGTTTTGGGGGGTGTCTGAGGTTTGCCAAAGTTTTTTTGTGTTGTATGTTGGAAGGACTTTATTTCTCTCACTAGCTTGTATTTTTTTAAGTATGTAAAGATATTCACTCATTAAACATTTGTGAAACTGCTTGAAGGAAATGCAATTGTATGGACACACACAGAAATTCCATCCATAGCTACAATTGATTTGTAGTTTTGATAACTACAGTTAGATTAATAAATGGGACACAAGGGAGTGTGTTGGCATACCTTTGACAAATAATCCCATAAAATAGAGTGTATTGTTCAATTGTGATCTTTAATCTTCTACAAGTAAGATAAATGCATAATGTTCTGCTCCTGTGCTACTTACATTTTTGGCCTATTTTTTGAAGTATAATAAGCAAAATCTTTGTGTATATTTATACCAAAGGGACCAGGTGTCTTACTTTTGATTTGAGTGGGTAACATCTTTATTCTTTAAATGGGTGGACCTCCCAGGGGAAAATGAAAGCTATAACTAAACACAAAGCCATTTCCTTTTGAAATTATATAAGTTCACTTTGCAAAAAATGATACACTTAAATTTTCAAAGACTTATACAATCTGAAAGACACTTGTGAATTGAGGAGGACCAGACCCAACATAATGTTGAAATCCAGCAAGAACTGTGAGAGGAAACATCCAGAACACATTCCAGGAGAGAAGAGAAAGATAACATTCTATTTTTGCAATGGGAAGTCTTTAAGTAGAGGTGAAATAATGACTTCTGATTGGTAAGGTTTGGCCGTAGTTCAGTTGATTTCTAACTGTCATAGTTCAGGTGTAAAGGGATTAGTGGTTTCTCAACAGCTAGTATTTTTTACATTTCTAAGACTGTGTTGATTCAGCATCTGCTTTGATCCCCTGCTGGGGGCAGTCTTTCAGAGCATCTCTGTGGTAGGTTCCATCCTGTTCCTTCTCTTCAGCTGCTTCTGTTATCTATTCTTTTTGCCTTTATGTTGTATTATGTGCTTATAAATAAGAATTTAGCATGCATATCTTTCTGAGCCTGGGTTACCTCACTCAGGATGATCATTTCTAGTTCCATCCATTTGCCTGCAAATTTCAAGATTCCTTGTTTTTAACAGGCGAGTAGTATTCCATTGTGTAAATGTACCACGGTTTCTTTATCCATTTTTCAGTTGAAGAACATCTAAGTTGTTACCAGATTCTGGCTACTGTGAATAAGGCTGCTAAGAGAATAGTTGAACAAATGTCTTTGTTGTATGGTGGAGCATCTTTCAGGTATTTGTCCAGGAGAGGGATAGCAGGGTCTTGAGGTAGAACTAGTCTCAATTTCCTGAGAAAGCAGTAGATTGATTTCCAAAGTGGTTGTACAAGTTTTCACTCCCACCAACAATGGAAGAGTGTTCCCTTTTCTCCACAACCTTGCCAACATGTGCTGTTACTTGAGTTTTTTATCTTAGCAATCTTGATAGGTGTAAAATGGAATCTCTGAGTCCTTTTGATTTGCATTTCCCTGATGACTAGGGACATAGAGCATTTCTTTAAGTGTTTCTCAGCCATTCAATATTCCTTTGTTGAAGATTCTCTCTTTAGTTCTATACCCCATTTTTGAATTGGATTATTTGGTTTGTTGGTGTTTAATTTCTTGAGTTCTTTATATATTTTGGAAATTAGCCCTTGGTCAGATGTAGGGTTGGTGAAGATCTTGTCCCAGTCTGTAGGCTGTTGGTTTGTTCTGTTAATATTGTCCTTTGCCTTACAGAATATTTTCAGTTTCATGAGGTCTCATTTATTAATTGTTGACCTCAGAGCTTAAGCTTTTGGCATTCTGTTTAGGAAGTTGTCTCTTGTGCCAAAGAGCTCAAGGCTCTTCCCACTATTTTTCTAACAGATTTAGTGTGCCTGGTTTCATACTGAGGTCTTTAATCCATTTGGTCTTTAGTTTTGTGTAGGGTCATAAATAACGGTCTATATGTTCAATTTTTTAAACAATATATTTTATTAACAACTTAGTGACCGAGCATACATCACTTATAACCTGACTAACCAAAACAATAGGAAATGAGGATTAATGGACACAATAACAAAACCGTGAGGATATCGGTTCCAAGGAATGATTCTCCTGGCACAATCTGCAGGATTTCTTTTGTTGGAACCTAAGTAACCAGAACCCAAAACCTTAGCAGGAGCTGGAGCCCCAAAGCCTTCCCTCGAGTGATTCTCTCTAGAAGCATGTCGAAGTGTAGCGATGAACAGCCAAAACTATCCCAAGTCTCCAAAAAGCCCTGCCTCCAGTTCTGGGCTCATTTATATATCTTCTCACAGGATCTTTTCAGCTGGCAACAATCAAGCTCTTGCACGAGGTGGTCAGTCTTTTAGTGGATTAACCTCACCTGTTTTCTTACAAGACCGTTTCAATCCACACTTGGGATCCTAAAAAACAGGTTTACCTCTCCTTTAAGGGTCTATTTGCATTTTTCTCTTCATAGACATCTAGTTAGACCAGCACCATTTGTTGAAGATGCTATCTTTTTTCCATTGGATGGTTTTGGCATCTTTGTCAAAAATCAAGTGTTAGGTATGTGGGTTTATTTCTGAGTCTTTGATTAGATTTCTTCAATCCAACTGTCTGTTTCTATGACAGTACCATGCAGTTTTTATTACTGTTGCTCTATAGCGCACTTGAGATCAGGGATGGAAATACATCTAGAAGATTTCTTATTGTACAGGATAGTTTTAGCTAGTCTGGTTTTTGGTTTGTTTGTTTGTTTTTCTATATGAAGTTGAGAATTGTTCTTTCAAGGTCTAAAATAATTATGTTGGCATTTGGATGGGAACTGCATTGACTCTGTATATTGCTTTTGGTAAGATGGCCATTTTTACTCTAGTAATCCTACTGATCCATGTGTATATGATATCTTTCCATCTTCTGATACCTTGTTCAATTTCTTTTTTTCAGAGACTTAAAGTTCTTGTCATACAAGTCTTTCACTTCTTGGTTAGAGTTACACCAAGATGCTTTATGGGGTGTGTGTGTGTGTGTGTGTGTGTGTGTGTGTGTGTGTGTGTGTGTGTGTATTGTGAAGAGTAATGTTTCCCTAATTTCTTCCTCAGCCTGCTTGCCTTTTGAATAAAGGAAAGCTACTAATTTTTTTGAGTAGAGCCTCACAGCCAAACTTTGGGGTGGAGCTCAGGAAATCTTATGGAAGAGTTGGCACTGGAGGGCATAGGAGCTCCACAAGGAAACATGGGACCAACAAACCCAGGCTGGCGAGAGGTGCTGCAGAGACCTATGTACCAACCAAGGACAGGACATGGTGAGGAACTACAGCCACTGCTCAGATGTAGTAAATAGGCAACACAGGCACTTTATGGATCCCATGCCCATTCATGGCAGGGCAGCCTTGCCAGGCCACAGAGGAAGAGGATACAGGCAGTTCAGATGAGACTTGATAGGCTGAAGTCAGATGACAGGGGAGAAGGGCTCCTCCTTTCTGAGGACTAGGGGCAGGGGGATGAGGGAGGGAGGGGTAATGAAAGGGGGAAAAGTGGGAATAGGAGGCAATGAGGGAGGGGGCTGTGATCAGGATGTAAAGTGAGCAAGTTAAAAATAATTTTGAAAAGTACTCAGTTCATTCACTCTGCCTTGAATTTCAACTTACTTAGGTAAGAACACAAGTCATTTGGCCTGGTGGCCACCAATTATGTTATTATTTATGATTTAGTCCTGCTCAAATGTATCAGTTAAATTATCATATTTTGCAAATTGTTTTAAATGAGTATGAACTTCTGAAATCTGGAATACCTAATAGAGAAGGATTGACAGGGATATCGTTTTCTTTCATCATTTTTGAGATCGAGCCCATTTCTTTTCATCTCTTACTTCTTTCTTGGAGCTCTATGTCACCAAGGAAGAAGGATGTGATAGTTAATTGTCTAAAAAAATGGCTAGGCTGTTTTTTCTGCTACAGGACATTTTTTCCTTCCCCTTGTTTTCTTATCTTTTAGCCTCAAAAACTATTTAGCAGGGTTGTTTTCCAGATAGCATGGACTCCAACTAAGCCAAAAGCATTTACTTGCTTTGTCCCTTGGTAGATTTCAGGCTTGGTTGATGTGTAGAGCAAACCCTCTTGTTTTTAAACCCTTTTGTTTTTAATAGCCCATAACATTAAGTAAAATCCCTTGGGTGCTTAGTCTGTTAAGTTGGAATAATCAATCACTGTTATCAGAGAAATTTTATAAATTAGAAATTATTGCTGTGTTGGTCCTTTACAAGCTGCTTCATAAGCTTGTTGTCTGTGTACTTCAAAATTTAATTTACAAACATACACTGCCTAAAACAAAGTCTTTGCACACATCATGATGATATTTGTTATTATTTTGTTTTCTCTTGTTTTGCTGAATTATAATCATATTTGTTTGTGTCAGTTTTTCTGACTAGATTAAATTCTACAACAAAGGGGTGCAGTTATTAACCACTCTATGGCTATTGTGTGAGTAAATTTTGTTATATACTATCTCCTAAATTTGCAGGGTGGTGGTGGCAGTGCATGCACTTAATCGCAGCACTTGGGAGGCAGAGGTAGGCAGATCTCTGTTAGTTTAAGGCCAGCCTGGTCTGCAGAGTGAGTTCCAGGACAGCCATGGATACACAGAGAAACTATGCTTGGAAAACTATAACCAAAACCAAACCAAACAAGACAAAGACAAAAACAAAAGAAACAAAAGAAAAGAAAAGAAAGAAAGAAAGAAAACAATCTCCTAAACTTCAGAACTGCCCTGTGACTAAGATTGACTCCCTTCATTTTACAAATAGAAACTAATTCTTGAAACATTAGCAATCCTCCTGAAAGTTGCATAAGTAGAGTAGAGAGAAAAGGATTGTTTCCAGATATCTGTGACTCAAATGAACATACATTCTACAACAACTTGCTGCTAGTGGAGTTTTATAGTAGTAAAAGTCATGTTCTATAAATAATAAAAGACTCTAACCTACACTTCACCCAGACATGATTCAAGCATAAACATAAGCATTATTTCAACCTAACAGTGTTATATGTAGCAATTAACCATGGTAGGGCATGCTACAACTTTGAAAATTTTTGTAGATTTTTTTCTTGCTTTGTTGTAATTACTTAATTCATCTCTTAATTATGCCTTTTAACTATAAGATCACCAGTTTCGTTTAATGTAGAGAACATTTGACATTTGAATTACTAATTAAATATGTCCAAATTTGTCAATTTTGTAATGCCTAACAAAATGGAATTAGTAGAACTAACTCTGAGTATTTTAACAGTGACATTGGTAAGTATCAGGATTTGGAGATGCTAATAACTCAGCATAATATGTGGACAGAGAGACCCAATTGCCTGTGTAGTTCTCTGACCTATACGTGGTACAAATAAGTAATTATTGCTTTAATTAAAATGCATAATTATAAATTACCAAAAGCTCATATTTTTTTGCTCCTTCCTTTGACATGATTTCCTCTTTGAGTCTAAAGACTGTTCTTTGGTGAAACCTCTATGCATTATCTTGATATAAATTAGAACAACTTAAGGAAAATAATTCAGGAACAGAGTCCAAACCAAAATAAATTGTAGCTGGGCATGGTGGTGCACGCCTTCAGTCCCAGCATGTGGGAGGCAGAGGTTGGTGGATCACTGTGAGTTCAAGGCCAGCCTGGTTTACAAAGTGAGTCCAGGACAGCCAAGGTTACACAGAGAAACCCTGTCTTGACTTGTAAAAGCCAATCAGCTGAGAAGGCAGTAGAGATGAAGGAATTTCATTTGTGATCCTGTTCTTAGCAGAGCCACATGATTCCTCAATCTGATTCGTCTGGCAGGTTTTTTTTTTTTTCATCAAGAAAGTGTGTGGCTCTTTTGTGATCACTGTTGGTGCAGCAATATTAGTAATTAATGCCAGAGAACAATGGAATTTTTAATGTAATTTGAATACACTTCATTTGCCAAGCATTAGCCATGTGCATGGCTTGCATTTAATGAACTCTTATTTCATCCTGAAATCATTTTAGGGAGGAATCAATCTTGACAGGACTTCTCATTAGTCCACCACACAGTCTTAAGGATCTCTCTATTGGTGTGTAACTTCCTAAACATACAGAGTGCATTACCTGTGATTTCAGGCATAGCATCTACAGTGAAACATCTACTCAGAATAGCCACTGTCCTAATCAACAATTGTCCAGTCTCAGGCTGGCATAAGCCTGAAAGATCTCAGAGTTGAGTTGGACCTGGATGTTTTAAGAGTGTATATGAGGTAGCAGCTACCACTCATGAAGGACAAGTATTACTTAAAATTGTCAATGAAGGGAATCAAATCTAAAGAGAAAACCATGAGTGTGAAAACACAATGAAACATTTAGCACTATCCAAGTTGATATGAAGGACTGCCCAAGAACGGAAACAATGAAAGGTATTAGAGGATGCGTCCTGGGAGAGTGCACAGTGTCTGTTGAAGTCTCCATAGAAAGCATGGCCCTGAACATTCTGCCCAGAAGGGGGAGTTGAGAGCAGCTTGAAATAGAAGAAAAAGATTGGATATGTGGACGAATTACTGTTAACATGGAGGTTTTCTAAAACTAAACATCTCAGTAAAATTAAAAGCTCTTAGAGAAAACAGTATGTCCCCATTTGTGAGACTCAACATCATATCAGCTGTCATCAACTTTACCTAGTTTTAAAAATCAGTTTGGTAGAGTCACTATGAATGTCTTTTGTAGTAATCTTTGTGCTAATCATGTCTACTCCTTTATGAAGATGTAGATGAAACTTTATTGGATAAGAATTATCCCATGCCAACTGTATTCACATAGGTATTTATAAAATGTTTTGGGGCACTTTCATGTATTTTTGAAAAATCTAATGATTGCAATAGTCACAGATAGCATGCCTGCATCTGCACAGGTATTTGTGTGTATTAATGTTTTTTATTTGTATTTAAAAATATTGTGACTATTGAATATAGTTACAAGTCCAAAGTTATGCAGCCAGAAAGTAACATCTACAAGTGAGAATGGATGGTCATGACTTCATTTCTAAAACTTTAAAGCACTATTTACTTTGGAACTCTGATGCATCCCAAAATTGTATGGAGACTTATAACTCTAGCACTCAAGAAACTGAGAAACTGAAGCAGGAAGGGAAGACATGGCTTTGAGTCCTATCTGAGATATAAAATGAGTTTGATTCAATACACACACACACACACACACACACACACACACACACACACACCAGAACAGTACCCCAAATCTTGGCCTACTAATGGGAAGAACATAGTACCAATGCAGGTGTGTGTGTGTGTGTGTGTGTGTGTGTGTGTGTGTGTGTGAGCGTGCGCACGCATGCGCACACTGTCATGGAAGATGGAGTGAAAAGAGAAACAATTAAAATTAGAAGTTATATAATTATCCATGCATCTGAACAATGATCATTATCAAAGAAATAAGTAGAGTAAAATGAGAGAGAACTTTATTGAACTTCCTTCTTAATGTACTCAGTCTACAAGAAGGACTCTAAATGCCTTCTGTCATTAGTAGCTACATTATAAAACACAATTAAGAATGTACTCTTCACTGTAGGATGTAGGGTTTGGGAAGATCTTTTCCCAGTCTGTAGGCTACCATTTTGTTCTGTTTACAGTATCCTTTGCTTTATAGAAGATTTTCAGTTTCATGAGGTCCATATTAATTATTGTTCTTAGAGTCTGAACTGTTGGTGTTCTGTTCAGTAAATTGTCTCTTGTGTCAATGAGTTCAAGGGTCTTCCCCACTTTTCTTCTAGTAGATTTAGTGTGTCTGGTTTTATGTTGAGGTCTTTGATCCCCTTAGACTTTAGTTTAATGCAGGGTGGTAAATATGGCTCTACTTGCATTTTTTCTGCATATAGACATCTAGTCAGACCATTACCATTGCTTGAAGATGCTATCTTTTTTCCATTGTATGGTTTTGACTCCTTTGTCAAAATCAATTGTCTGTTGTGTGTGGGTTTATTTCTGGGTCTTCAATTGCACTGATCAATCAGTCTATTTCTATGTCACTATCATCTAGTTTTTCTTACTATCACTCTGTAGTATACCTTGAAATCAGAGATGGAGATATCTATAAAAGTTCTATTATTGTATAAAGTTGTTTCAGTTATTCTGGGTTTTTGTTTTTCCATATGAAGTTTAAGAAATCAAGAAATTAAACACCAAGAAACCAAATAATCCAATTAAAAATGTGGTACAAAGCCAAACAGAATTCTCAACAAAGGAATATCAATTGACTGAGAAGCAATTTAAAAAATGCTCAACATCCTTAGTCATCATGGAAATGCAAATAAAAACAACTCTGAGATTCCATCCTACACCTATCAGAATGACTAAGATAAAAAAAAGTTACAGGATTTTCTGGCAAGGTTATGGAGAAAGGAGAACACTCCTCCATTGCTGGTGGGAGTGCAAACTTGTACAGCCACTTTGGAAATCAATGTGGCACTTTCTCGAAATTTGGAACAGCTCTACCTCAAGACCCTGCTATGACACTTCTGAGCATATACCCAAAAGGTGTTTTACCATAAATAAGGACTTTTGCTCAACTAAGTTTATAGCAGCCTTATTAGTAATAGTCAGAAACTATAAACAATCCAGATGTCCCTCAACAGAAGAATGGATAAAGAAACAGTGGTACATCTACACAATGGAATACTATTAAATTGTTAAAAATATGAAATGTGCAGGCAAATGGAAGGTTCTAGAAAAGACCATCCTGAATGAGGTAACCCAGACCCAGAAAGACACATATGGTATATATTCACTTATAAGAGGATATTAGCCATAAAATACAGGATAACCATACTACAATCTACAGACCTAAATAATCTAAATAACAAGATTCTATCTAAGATGGTGGCACTGATAGCACACTGCATCGATTATAAGGACAACCAGGACTGCACAGCGACCTAAAGACCAATCTGAGAGCTACAAAACACCAGTGCTGCTGATTCCCAGCACCAAGTGCTTCAGTTGCTTTCCCTTACCAGAACAAGACAGCTCCCAGGACACCTTCAATGAAAGCTTCCAATCCCAATTGGTCCAGCATTTCAGACTGTCCCACACAGGACTCTAATTCAGCCTGGAATTTCTCAACATTAGAAACTGGACCACAAATGCTATTCATAACTTGTTTAACCTTTTTCCAAATTTTGTTTGTAACCCTACAAAGGTATTATTCATCCCAAATCAGCTGGAAGAAACCTAAGAGAATGACACTCCATTTCCTTTAATGGGGGTCGTGTAGGTTTTTGGTTGCTTTCTTGGATTATGGAGGGCTATTTTCAATGGGAGTTGGTCATAAGCTATTATTAGTCTTATTTAAAGAGAAAACAAATTTGAACTCAAGGATGTCTCTCTTTTCCTTTATCTCCCATTCTTAGGTTTGGAGATAGGGGTTGAAAAATGAAGGGGAAGATAGAACAACAACAACAAAAAAATAGATTAGTGAATCTACTCCTCAACTTAATGCCTCAATTGTCACTCACAAGATTATTTTTAATTCACTGGTATAGAATTTTGTATATAAATGCAAAATAAGTGTAATTTTAGATACATTGGTATAGAATTCAAATTTCAGATTGTTTTCACACAATTTAGATATATTTCTACTCTAATATGAGCTATTATACCCATATAACACAATTATAATACAAGGTTCACTTCCAATACTTTTTTTTTATTTAATTTATTTTTGTTACATCTCAATGGTTATCCCATCCCTTGTATCCTCCCATTCTTCCCTCCCTCCCAATTTCCCCTTATTCCCCTCCCCTATGACTGTTCCTGACGGGGATTACCTCCCCCTCTATATGATCATAGGGTATCAAGTCTCTTCTTGGTAACCTGCTGTCCTTCCTCTGAGTGCCACCAGGTCTCCCCATCCAGGGGACATGGTCAAAGGTGAGGCACCAGAGTATGTGAGAAAGTAGTATCCTATTCTCCACCCTACTGTGGAAAGTGTTCTGTCCATTGTCTAGATCTGGGTAGGGGCTTAAGGTTTACCGCCTGTATTGTCCTTGGCTGGTGCCTTAGTTTGAGCAGGACCCCTGAGCCCAAATCTGCCTATCGTAATGTTTTACTTGTAGGCTTCTAGGACCCTCTGGATCCTTCTACTTTGCCATTCTCCCATGCTTCTCTCATCTAGAGTCCCACTAGAATGTCCTCCCCTCTGTCTCAGTTTCCTGGTAAGTGAAGTCTTTCGTTGGACCTGCCCCTTGGGCTAATATGCAGATATAAGTGAGTATATACCATTTGAGTCTTTCTGCTTCTGGGTTAACTCACTCATTATGATCATTTCTAGCTCAATCCATTTATCCACAAATTTCGGAAATTCCTTGTTTTTAATAGCTGAATAGTACTCCATAGTGTATATGTACCACAGTTTCTTTATCCATTCTTCTATTGAGGGACACTTAGGCTGTTTCCATGTTCTGGCTATTATGAATAAGGCTGCTATGAACATGGTTGAGCAAATTTTCTTGCTGTGTGCTGGAGCATCTTCTGGGTATATTCCAAGGAGTGGTATAGCTGGGTCTTGAGGAAGCCCTATTCCCATTTTTCTGAGATAGCACCAGATAGATTTCCAAAGTGGTTGTACTAGTTTGCATTCCCACCAGCAATGAAGGAGTGCTCCTCTCTCCCCACATCCTCGCCAGCATGTGGTGTCGCTTGAATTTTTGATCTTAGCCATCCTGATGGGTGTAAGATGGAATCTCAGCGTTGTTTTGATTTGCATTTCCCTGATGATTAAGGAGTTTGAGCATTTTTTTTAAGTGTTTCTCAGCCATTTCATATTCCTCTGTTGAGAATTCTCTTTTTAGTTCTGAGCCCCATTTCTCAATTGGATTATTTGGTTTGGTGGTATTTAATTTCTTGAGTTCTTTATATATTTTGGATATTAGACCTTTGTCAGATGTGGGGTTGGTGAAGATATTTTCCCAGTCTGTAGACTGTCGCTTTGTTCTCTTTACAGTGTCACCTGCCTTACAGAAGCTTCTCAGCCTCATGAGGTCCCATTTATTAATTGTTGACATTAATGCCTGGGCTGTTGGTGTTCTGTTCAGGAAGTTGTCTCCTGTGCCAATATGTTCCAGGCTCTTTCCCATTTTTTCTTCTAAGTGATTTAGTGTCTCTGGTTTTTTGTTGAGGTCTTTAATCCACTTGGATTTGAGTTTTGTACAAGGTGACAAATATGGGTCCAGTTGCATTTTTTTACACATAGACATCCAGTTAGACCAGCACCATTTGTTGAAGATGCTATCTCTTTTCCATCGAATGGATTTGGCTTCTTTGTCAAAAATCAAATGACCATAAGTTTGTGGATTCATATCTGGGTCTTCGATTCGATTCCACTGATCAACCAGCCTGTTGCTGTGCCAGTACCATGCTGTTTTAATTACTATTGCTTTATAGTACAGTTTGAGATCAGGTATGGAGACTCCTCCAGAGCACCTTTTATTGTACAAGATTGTTTTAGCTATTCTGGGTTTTTTGTTTTTCCATATGAAGTTCAGAATTGAACTTTCAATGTCTTTAAAAAAATGTGTAGGTAATTTGATAGGGATTGCATTGAATCTATAGATTGCTTTTGGTAGGATGGCCATTTTTATTATGTTAATTCTCCCTATCCATGAGCAAGGTATATCCTTCCATCTTCTCATGTCATCTTCAATCTCTTTCTTTAGGGTTATGAAATTTTTTTCAAACAGGTCCTTCACTTGCTTATTAAGAGTAACTCCTAAGTACTTTATATTGCTTGTGGCTAATGTGAAGGGTGTAGTTTTCCTAATTTCTTCCTCTGCAAGCTTGTCATTTGTGTATAGGAAGGCTACAGACTTTTTGGAGTTAATTTTGTATCCAGCCAATTTGCTGAAGGTGTTTATCAGCTGTAGGAGTTCTCTGGTGGAATTTTGAGGGTCACTTATTTAGACTATCATATCATCTGCAAATAGGGATAATTTGACTTCCTCCTTTCCCATTTGAATCCCCTTGATCTCCTTAAGTTGTCTTATTGCTCTGGCTAGAACTTCGAGTACTATATTGAAGAGATATGGAGAGAGTGGGCAGCCTTGCCTTGTTCCTGATTTTAGAGGAATTTCCTTAAGTATCTCACCATTTACTTTGATTTTGGCTATTGGCTTCCTATATATAGCCTTTACTTTGTTGAGGAAAGTGCCTTGTATTCCCGATCTCTCTAAAACTTTAAACATGAATGGGTGTTGGATTTTATCAAATGCTTTCTCTGCATCCAAAGAGATGATCATGTGGTTTTTTATTTTCATTTTGTTTATGTGGTGGATTACATTGATGGATTTCCGTATATTAAACCATCCCTGCATGCCTGGAATGAAGCCTACTTGGTCATGATGAATGATATCTCTGATGTGCTCTTGTATTCGTTTTGCTAGTATTTTATTTAGTATTTTTGCATCGATGTTCATCAGAGAAATTGGTCTGAAATTCTCTTTCTTTGTTGAGTCTTTGTGTGGTTTAGGTATCAATGAGACTATGGCCTCATAAAATGAGTTTGGTAATGTTCCATCCCTTCCTATCTTTTGGAGTAGCTTGAAGAGTATCGGTATTAGCTCACCTTTGAAGGTCTGGTAGAATTCTGCACTGAAGCCATCTGGCCCTGGGCTTTTTTTGGTTGGGAGACTATCAATGATTACTTCAATTTCTGTAGGGGAAATGGGACTATTTAGTTTGTTTATCTGTTCTTCACTCAACTTTGGCAAGTGAAATTGATCAAGAAAATCATCCATTTCCCTTAGATTTTCAAATTTTGTGGCATATATACCTTCAAAGTAGGATCTTATGATTCTTTGTATTTCTTCAGTGTCTGTTGTTATGTCTCCCTTTTCATTTCTGATTTTGTTGATTTCAATACTGTCTCTCTGCCTTTTAGTTAGTTTGGCTAATGGTCTGTCTATCTTGTTGACTTTCTCAAAGAACCAGCTCTTGGTTTTGTTGATTCTTTGGACTGTTTTCTTAGTTTCTAATTTGTTAATTTCACCCCTGAGTTTGATTATTTCCAGACGTCTACTCCTTTTGGGTGTTTCTGCTTCTTTTTTTTCTAGGGCTTCCAGTTGTGTCGTTAAGGTGTTTATGTGCGATGCTTCCAATTTCTTTTTAAAGGCACTTAGTGCTATGAATTTTCCTCTTAGCACTGCTTTCAATGTATCCCACAAATTTGGGTATGTTGTTCCTTCATTTTCATTGAATTTCAGAAACTCCTTGATTTCTTTCTTTATTTCTTCCCTGACCCAGGTGTCATTTAGCAGAGAGTTGTTTAGTTTCCACATACGTGTAGGCTTTTTGTTATTTCCGTTGTTGTTGAATTGCAGCCTAAGCCCATGATGATCTGATAGGATACAAGGTATTATTTCAATCCTCTTGTATCTGTTGAGGCTTTCTTTGTGAACTACGATGTGATCAATTTTGGAGAAGGTTCCATGGGGTGCAGAGAAGAAGGTATATTCTTTCTTGTTTGGGTGAAAGGTTCTATAGATATCTGTTAGATCCATTTGACCCATGGCATTGGTTAATGATGTTATTTCTCGGCTTAGTTTCTGTTTCGATGACTTGTCCTTCAGTGAGAGTGGGGTGTTGAAGTCTCCCACTATTATTGTGTGGGGATCGATGTGTGGTTTAAGCCTTTTTAGCAGATCTTTTACAAATGTGGGAGCCCTCGTATTGGGAGCATAGATGTTCAGAATTGTGATGTCATCTTGGTTGACTTTACCTTTGATGAGTAAGAAGTGTCCATCCTCACCCCTTTTGATTAATCTTGGTTGAAAATCTATTTTGTTCGATATTAAAATGGCTATGCGTGCTTGCTTCTTGTAAACATTTGCTTGGAATATTTTTTTCCAACCTTTTATCCTGAGGTAATCCCTATCATTATGGGTGAGATGTGTTTCTTGAATGCAGAAGAATGTTGGATCTTGTTTATGCATCCATTCAGTTAGTCTGTGTCTTTTTATTGGAGAATTGAGACCATTGATGTTGAGAGATATTAACGACCAGTTACTATTAAGAGTCTTAATTTTGATGTTGGTTCCAGTTTAGCGTTTGTGTAGTTGTGTTTTTGCCATGGTATAGTTATCTATTTCCTGAGTAGTTTTGATTGTAGCTTGACCCTTTGGGATGGAGTTTTCCTTCTAGTACCTTCTGTAAAGCTGGATTTGTGGATAGGTACTGTTTGCATTTGGTTTTGTCATGGAATATTTTGTTTTCTCCATCAATGTTTATTGATAGTTTTGCTGGGTAAAGTAGTTTGGCCTGGCATCTGTGGTCTCTTAGGGTTTGCAGGATCTCTGTCCAGGCCCTTCTGGCTTTGATGGTCTCTGCTGAGAAGTTGGGTGTAATTCTGATAGGTTTGCCATTAAATGTTATTTGGCCCTTTTCCCTTGAAGCTTTTAATATTTTTTCTTTGTTCTGTATGTTTTGTGTTTTGATTATTATGTGACGGGCATTTTTTCTTTTCTGGTCAATTCTATTTGGTGTTCTGTGTGCCTCTTGTATGTTTATAGGCATCTCTTTCTTTAGATTGGGGAAATTTTCTTCTATGATTTTGCTGAGAAGAGTTTCTGGGCCTTGGAGTCTGATATCTTCTCTTTCTTCAATGCCTATTATCCTCAGATTTCTTCTTTTCATGGTGTCCTTAATTTCTTGGATGTTTTGTGTCAGGAGTTTTCCAGATATGGCATTTTCTTTATTGGATGCTTCAAGATCTGATATTGTATCTTCTAGACTTGAGATTCGTTCTTCCATCTCTTGGATTCTGTTAGAAAAACTCAGCACTGTGTCATTCACCTTCTTCTCTGAGGCCTCACGTTCTCGTTTTTCTTCTGTCTGTGTATTTATCATTGAATCCATTTTCATTTTCATATCTTGAACAGATTTTTTAATTTCTATCACCTGGTTGTTTATATTTTCCTGAAAATTTTCCAGTTCCACTCTATGTGCTTCTTTTATGTCTTGTACCTGCTTCGCTGCTTCTTCCTGCATCTGATTTCGAATTTTATTTGTTTCCTCCTTTAACATCCTCATTACCAAGGATTTGAGGTAATTTTCTTGTGTTTCCATTGTATTTGAGTTCTCCGGGTTGTTTTCTTTGGGATAGCTGGGAACTGGAGACTCCATATTGTTTTGGGGATTTTTGCGAATGCTTTTACGCTGTCCCTTAGACATCTTGCCGTCTGTTTTTGTTGGGTGACTTCCCGAGTTGAGTGGAGGGAGTCTGATGAAAGATTCACTTGTTTTCTCATGATTTCCGTAAGCTGGAAGCCCTGAAACTTCACTGGTGTGGATGGCAGGAGGTTAGCCCTGTAGTTTTGTGCTCTCACCGCCAGTGATCCTCAGCTCCCCTTTGCCGTGGGTCCTGCAATCGTTCTGGGTCTTTGAATGATCGTTGGGTCAGGCCAAGGTATCCACCACCTTTTGGGTCCCCTGCCAAGCCCAGCCAGGGATACTGGGCCCAAGCCACGCATTGGGCTCAGCTAGTTTCTCAGGGCCTGAACTGTCTGCCACAGCAGGAGAACTGAGACCGCGCTGAGCAAGCACCCAGGGTAGAAGCGAGCGCTCCGCCCAACTTGCGTCGCAGCAGGAAAACCAAGGCTGTGCTGGGCAAGCACCCAGAGTATAACTGAGAGCTCCGCCCCGCTCGTGCCCCAGCAGGAAAACTGCGTCTGCGCTGGGCAAGCACCTAGAGTATAACTGAGCGCTCCGCCCTGCTCATGTCACAACAGGAAAACTGCGTCTGCGCTGAGCCGGAGCCCAGGGTGGAAGCAGGCACTCCACCTAGCCTGTGTCACAGCAGGGGAGCTGCACCTCAGGCCGAATTGCCCGCCGAGCCGAGCCAGCCTCTCCACAGCACAGCTCACTGAGCAAACCCAGGACTCCGGGGCCGAACTGTCTGCTGAGTCCAGCCTGGGTCACAAGGCACCACGCGACCCAAATCCTGTCCAGATTCCCCTCTCCCGCAGCAACTCCCACCTTCCACCACGCTAATCGCCTCCACTGGAAGGCTCTGAGCTGCAAACCTCAGCCACCGCCGCTGGCGCCGCTGGAGCTGCTGACGCTGCCGGATCCACTGATGGCACTGCTGTCCCCACTGCCGCCGCTCTGATCCGTGAAAGTCCTCGCTCCTCCCGTGTGCAGGGGCAGGCAGGTCCTATGCACCCTGGTCCCTCTGAACCTTGGAGCACTTCTGCTGCCGTGGTGTTGGGACCTTGGTGTTCCTGGCTCAGAAATCTGTGCAATTCCCTGAATTGTTCGCTGGAGCTTTCAAATACGGTCCACACTGCTCGCCGCCATCTTGGATCCCCCCCACTTCCAATACTTTAAAAGTACTATTGAAGGCTGTTTAGGATAAATAAGTTATACAATTTAATTGTTAGTTGATCAAATCATGGTCATATCAATTACTAGTCTATTTTTATCACAAGAATATACTTCTTAGGCACAACAGATAGATATGATTCTATAGAAAGATAAGGTAAAATAGTTAGAAAGGTCTTCAAAACCTCAGAGACATACAGAATATGGCATTTAAAAATGTTTTTTTTTTTTATTTTAAAGATTCATTGACAGGTTAGCTCCTGGCAACTCCCAGCCTACCTCAAAGAGGATGATGAGCATCAAAGAATCTCCTTATGGAGATGGCTTCAAATGTGGCAAACAAGCCACTGGGCAAATTTTTCTTGTTTCTACCACAGACAGAATTCTGCCTAAAAAGGGCAAGCTTGGATGTAGGCAGAGTTGACAGCCAAACTCTGACAGGACAGGGTAAACAAGTCCTCAACAGCTCCTGCCTCACAAATATGTCTGACAGATTGGGCCAGAAGGCAGAGAATGATGCTCCAATGTTATAGAGAGTTTTGAGTGACTATTCAGATAGCAAACTGTCTCTGTCATTGTCTCATTTGTAAATCTACTAACCTGCACTCCCGGTATACTCCAGTAGTCAATTTTATTCCTTCTCAAGTCTCTGATGGGGTTGAAGACCAGGTAACTTAGTTTTACAGTGAAGCTTAGTTGTTTAGGGGTTAAGATGTTTTTAGGTCTAGATAGATGTTTTAAGTTGATAATGATAAGATATGATAGATATTTATTTACATTCAGAATTTTAGATATACCAAGATAGGAAAGATGTTTCCTTCAAGGCTGTCAAATACATATAGACAAAACCACTAAGAATGTACCATTTATATAATTCCTTATTGTGTCATGGTTCTTCTTGCTATAGGTAGTTTATTGTATATATGTACAATACTATAAATACATATGTAAAAATTTTTAAATGTTTAATAAAAAACAACAAAAGCAAAAAAATAATCTAAGTAAGAAGGAGGACTCTAAGGAGGATGTTTAATTCTCATTAAGAAAGGCAAATAGAAAAAACACTGGAAGTGGTTGAAGAGAGGGAACAGGAAGGGCGCCTCCCACAGTTGTCCTCTGAAGAACTCCACCCAGAGGGGATCGAAGCAGATGCTCAGATTCACAGCCAAACACTGGGCAGATTGCAGAGAGTATTTTGGAAGAATGAGAGGATAGCAGGTCCCAAAGTAACAGGAGCTCCACAAGATGACCAAGAGAGCCAACAAATATGGGACCAAGGGGGCCTATGGAGACTGATGCATCAACCAAGGACCAGGCATGAAGCAGATAAGCAGCTCAGTCCCCATGTAGGCCACCTAGTAAGGGGGCCAGGAGCCATCTTTGCCATGGATTTTGTTGCCTGCTCTACAATCACTTCCCCTGGGTGAGGTGGCCTTGCCAGGTCACAGGGGAACAAACAGTCCTGAGGAGACTTGATAGTCTGGGATCAGTTTGTAAAGGAGGAGGGCTCCCCATTTCTGAGTACTGGGGGATGGGGGAAGAAGGATGGAGGGTGGGACTTGGAGGAGAGGAAGGAGGCAACTATAATTGGGATGTAAAGTGAGTACATTAATTTTTTTAAAGTGTGTGTGTATGTGTGCGCGCGTGTATGCACACAGAGAATGTACTGTTCAGTTCCACATGGCAGAGAGGGTAGTCTGAGTCTGGACAGATGAAATACAAACACACAACTCCATATAGATGGCCAGTGGTTTTTAGTCTGTTTTCTCTCTCCTGAAATCTGTTTATTCACATTTCTAGTTTATACCACTTGCTGACTTAGAAACTGGATATTTACAAAGTGAATCAATACTACTTTAATATATCTGCTTCGATCCACTTTACTTAATGATACAGCATATCCCTGGACAACGTTTTCAAACAGATGAGGCTCAGAGCCTCTCAGTCATAAGCCTGATATAAATCTCTGTTTCCCTTCTGTCTCTCCTCATTTCCTTCTCTCTCATAGTAAAAGATCAACAGAAACAGACAGCATTTATTTAGCATTTGCTACGCTCCTGGTATGGCATCAAGCTCCTTACATGTATCAGCTCAGGGTGGAAGAGGCAGGTCTTACTCCCACTAGAAGGATGAGGAGTCAGGCACAATTTCTGCCTAACATTATTGGATTTAAATGGACTAATGGACATATCAGCAGATTTCAGTACATGGCCCAAACTTGAGCTGTTGTTATTAATTCATGTTTCTTACTTCATTATCCAACAAACAGAACTCTGACAACTCCACTTAACCTGGACCCTTAAAACCCCAAGTGATAATTGGAATGGAGACAGAGGCTTGTTCTAATGGATAACAAAAGCTCTGTGGCTCTTGTTTACTCTGTGGAGGATGAGTTTCTGTTCACTTTAAATCAGGTCAGGCATAATTAGGATTAAAGACTAACTGGACTTGAAAAGTGATGGGATGTAAGTGTCACCTTTATATATCTAATATAGCTGAATTAAAAGGATTAACCTGAATGACTAAGCTGCACTGACCTTGAGTATTTAATTTCTGTTCTGTACTTGAAATACCAAAGACGTACAGACAGATTCTCCACAAGGGAAGAGGCACAGAAGAATCTCCAGCAGTGGGTATTATTGTCCTCCTCCCTAGAACAGCAAGCTAGAATAAGTTCAGAATTTTGCTTCACTATGACACTGTGATCCTGTAAGACTGATAAAAAAAAAATCCCTCAACTATTTCTCGCTTCTCTTCCTACGTGTATCACTATGTCAAAAGACAGTCATTAAGCTACCTGTTTCTCCTCTCATTTTTCCAATCTGGAATGTTTCTGGGCATGCTCTGCACAAAAGCATGAAAAGACTCCTATGGTCAAACCATGAGGTTTGCACCTTTGTCCTCAGCCTCCCCAAATTCATCACTTCCTAGTGAACGTCACTCCTTCTCTCCTTTCTTAACCAGAAATGTTTGTTTCTTTGAAATATGCAATTTACGCTACTTCATCTAAGTAGCTTACAGAGCCCCATCCTCACTGTGGCTCTGGACTTGGCCTTAGTCAAACTCTAGAATATCCTCTCCCCCTGATTTTCCCTTTATCTGTGTTCTTTTCAATTATTTCTCCTCTCTTTCCCTTCAATACCTCTCTAGTCGCTCCATTCCTAGTTTTCTTGAGATCTCCAAATGTGTAACCATCCATAACACTTGGTCTCCAGCTTTGTCTTTATAAATACTCTAGCACTTTAATAATAATGGATGGCTCTATGTGTGTTTTAAACTGTAATTTGATTTCTCTGCCTTCAATAAGATAGGTTTTTCAGAACACCAATATACCAAGCACAGTGACTGCTTTTCAGTGTCCTTAGGCCCCATTAAATAAATGCCAAGAAATACTGATTGAGGTCTTTGTCAATGTTCTGAGAAGTCAAAGAAAGGCCAGGCCAACCAAAAGGATAGAGTGATCTTTGCTAGCATCTAAGCAAGTTCTTATGGATCTGTCTTTCATGAAGAGAGTAGAGCTGCTTTTATTATCTTCTGCAGAATTTAAGATTCATCTAAGTTTAATTTTGTTTTGACTTATTCAATATCCAAAGGAATATTTTTTCTACAAGATATTTATTTAAGCATAAAAATTAAAAGGTTAAGGAAGCTTGATTTTCTAGTGACAAGGCATTGAATGGGTACTCCACAGAGGTTGTCTGCTCTATCAATGTCAAGAGCAGTCTTTCTTTCTGGAAGGGATAGTCACACATCAGGAAATGCTTAAGAACAACAGAAAATAGTCACCATTTTTAATTCAATTTGCTTATCTTACTCAGAGATATTGTTGAATGACATGATGAAGAAGATTTTCCTGCACATAGACTTTTTACATGGTAACATCTGAGTTCTGAGGTATGTTTCCACCCATAAGGCAAGGAAGATTCTTTAAGGAGAAAATGCAAATATTTTTTCCAGTGCAAGGCTGTGGTAGTTTTGTCAACTTTATGTAATTGAGAATCACCTGGGAATTGAGTCTTAATGAGAGCTAATCTATACTAGGTGGATTTCTTAGTAAGTATGCAGGGCATAGTCTCAATTACAGTAATTAATGTGGTGAGACCCAGACTACGTGGGTGATACCATCCCATAAATTTTTGTCCTGCATTGTATAAAAAATGAGAAACCAGGGGCTGAGAGATTATTCTTGTTGCTCTTCCAGAGAATCTGAGTTCAGTTCCTATCCCCTAAATCAGGTGACTCGCAGTGTTGTGTAACTCCAGTTCCTGGGAATCTGAAGCCATCTTGTCTAACCCATGGGTACTCTTACCTCTCTCTCTCTCTCTCTCTCTCCCTCCCCCTCCCTCCCTCGCTCCCTCCCTCCCTCAGACACACACACACACACACACACACACACAGAGAGAGAGAGAGAGAGAGAGAGAGAGAGAGAGAGAGAGAGAGAGAGAGAGAGAGAGAGAGAGAGAGAGAGAGAGAGAGAGAGAGAGAGAGAGAGAGAGAGAGAGAGAGAATACATAAAAATAAAGTTTAAAAGTGCTGGCATGCATGTATACATCTACTGTGGATGTGACCTGAGTAGCTGTTTTAAGTTCCTGCCATCTTGACTTCCATGCTATGGTGAACTGTAACTTGGAATTGTAAGCTAACATAATCCATTTCTCCCTTAAGTCACCTTGTTAGAGTATTTTATAACAGCAACAGAAATGAAATTAGGCCAACATTCATGGTTTCATTCACTATAAAAAATTAGAACAAGAAAAATATAGATATATTTATTCAAAATAAGCTTTATACGATACAGGAGCCTTCTGTGCTGGTTAGTCTTATGTCAACTTTACACATCATAGAGTCATTTGCAAAGAGTGACTCTCAGTTGAGAAAATGCATTCATGTAACTCTCCTACAAACAAGCGTATAGTACATTTTCTTGCTTAGTAATTGATGTATAAATGCCTAGCTCACTGCAGGCAGTACCACTCCAGGGCAGATGATACTGGATGTTATAAGAAAGCAGACTGAATAAGCCAGTAAACAGTGTTCCTCCATGGCCTCGGCTTTATATTAGGTCTCCAGGTTCCTGCCTAGAGTTCCTGTCATGACGGCTTCAGTAATGAAGTGTGACCTGAGAGCTGTAAGCGGAAATAAATTTCTTCTTTCTGATGTTGCTTTTAGTCATGATTTTTTTTAATCACAGCAATAATAACCCTAACTAAGACACCTTGTCTTACCCAGAAATGAAGACCTGAGAAATGACAACTTTGAATCAATGTACAGCAACTTGTGTGTGAGCAGATAGTCACAGAAGATCAATTATACAAAGGGAGTTTGAATTAATATCAACAAAAAAGGGTTTACTGCCCAGAATCCTCTTAGCATATCTGCATCTCTGAGAACAAGGATGTTCCTTTGCTCTGGATGAGGCAATCACAATTCAGGGGTGAAATTTTCCTTATGTGATTATGTGCCTCGGACAGAAGGGTGGAAGAAACTGAATGACAAACAGGTATTGAACATCTCAAAGTGTGACTGTGAGTATATTCTAAAAAGAGATTAGCATTTGATAAGGTAAACTGAGTAACATAAGTCATTCACAGAAGTCATAGGGAACTGAATGAAAGTGACTCTGATCTGTCTCAGATATGTTGCTTTGTTGCCCCTGTCTTCTGGTTTTCACATTTCAACTGGAATATATAGCAATGGTTTGCATGGTCCTAAGGACCCGGGCGTGAATCAGAACTACACTACTAGATTTCCTCCGGTTTCATTTTGCACATGGCATATTTTAGGACTTTTCAACCTTCATGAACGCATGACCCAATTCCACATAGTGAATGAACTGTTTGTTATGTATATATTTATTTTTCTGTTATCTGCTTTTCTGTCATTTGTCTATTTCCTTTTGATTCTGTTTCTCTAGGGAACCCTGACTAATATATTGGGTAGATTTCTAATGTCAATTTATGTAGCTAACATTGGTTTTGTCTCTCTTCTAGTTCTTGCTATGAGCATTTGGCTTCCAGTCCTGCAGCCATGTAGATGTTGTAATATTTAATTTATTATCAAGCATAAAGGATCATAAACATACTTCCTTTACATTCCCACTGCCTCATTTTCCCCTCTTATGAACTGCTAAAGTTATTACTTTACTTCTGACACTTAATTTCTTAGACTTACAGTTTTCTTTTGGTCTTGTTTCTTTCTTCACCTCTGGGTTTAGCTCCTATTCATTTCTGTGACTGTTGTACTGAACACTAGGATTTTCATATTTTTTCACACTCAGCTCTTCCTTCTTTCCAGATCCTTCTCAGATGTTATTTTTAAAACATGCATGCTACTCTATCCTTCATGAACCATTCTTCTTTTTTTGTAACTGAAAACAAATTAAATCTGAATAACTACATAACGAAGGTTAGGAAATGCTAATGTGCTTCAAAAGCTCTGTGTGTAAGAAGGCAGGGATAATATTCTACTTGCTTTTATAATACACTACTCATTGTAGAATAGTTCGCAATAAATATTTGTGGGGAAAAAACCTATGAAGATCAGTCTTTCCACAAGTGATTATTTCAGTGTTTTATTTATTCCTTCAACAAATACATGGTGATGGTTAATGCTTAAGACACTGAACATGTAGGTGCTCAAAATAATATGTTCTCTGTTCCTCAGTTAGTTCATATTTAGAAGAAATACTGGCCACAATATAGTTCCTACCTGTCTACTGTTTTTTCACTTCCTTTATAAGCACCTATTAATATATCCTGTCATTTGTCATTATTTATGTGTATCAGTTACCACCTGAATGTCTTGTAGACAAGCATTACCATGTGATATCAGCCGTTTTCTAATTCAAAACTATATATATACCTGTATCTTTTATATTCATGAAATTAATAATAACCTACTGATTTTTAGTTATACTCTCTATAAATGTGAACATTTTTATTTTACAGCATGACTTATGGAAGTTGTTCTCATTTTGAGCTTTTATCCACCCACTTTTGCTATTTGCTCAGTTTTGTTCATGAGCCTTTTCTAATACTCAAACACCTTTGCTCCACTCCTACGTGCTCTCTCATTCTACAGAAATTCCAAATATTATTCATATTCATTTCAGTCTTATTAGTATATGCAGCTATTGTCTTAATGTATGCCTTTCTTATGACTTTCACAAAACAAAACAATAAAACAAAAACGCCCAAATCTTTTTTACTTCCCGATTTCATAGTTTTAGGCTAAATAAATATGGCCTATATAATTCAAAGTTACAACAAATAACTTTAGTCGTCAAAGAAACAAGTTATTTTCAACTTTTTAAAACTCATTTTTTAGTTTATATATTCACTTTGCATCCTGATTGTAATGCCTTTACTCCTCTCCTCCTAGTCCCACCCTCCCACCCTCTTCCTCTTTTCCCTCTTCCACTTCTCCTCATAAAAGGGGAGCCCCCACCACCAACCTACATCAAATAGCATCAGGCCTGAGCTCATCCTCTTCCACTAAAGCCAGGCAACGTAGCCCCATAGGGAGAAGTGATCAAAAAGCAGGCAACAGAATTCATGTCATAGACAGAACCCATTCAACTTACTAGGGGACCCACGTGAATATCTGTAGCGTGTATTTTTAAAACTATTTTTATTTGCATTTCTTATACCTCTACCTCCCTTTCAACCTCCAACACAAGATAGGAGAGAAATGAGATTAGAAGGGACAGGTGACATGATCCTCACTATACTTAGTTTCTGCCAATTAGAGTTGTTGGGTTCTTTGGAGCAATACCAATCTCAGTCATCAGGATCTCCTGCAGTCCAACTAACAAGCAAAACAGCAAACACAGTACTAGGTCAAACTAGCAGCAACCTTCTTTCTCCTCAGAGTTTCTTCTCAAAGCATTTTCTTGAACTGTTCTCTGTCTCTGGACTGTGGCATTTATCCTTCTCAGAGTCCCCAGAGTTCAACTATCTCAGCTATCAAAGACTGCATGCCTCTCTGAACCCACATGGGACACTTTTCAGCTATTGACAAACTAAAAGCTGCCCCATATCCTACACTTGGGATTGAAACAAAAACATAACATACCTTGGTTCTGAAAAAGCAAACAAACAAACAAAACAAAACAAAAACCTTTTACTACCAAGATCAAGCTGCCCATCTGCTACATAAGTGTAGGGGACCTAGGTCCAGTCCATGCACTCTCTTTGGTGCCCCCTTCTCTGTAAACCCCAATGAGCCTAGGTTAGTTGACTCTGTTGGTCTCCTTGTGGCTTGTGCCCTCCAGATCCTTCTATTCCCTCCCCCCTCCACTCTTGCAAATGACTCCTTGAGCTCTGTCTAATGCTTGGCTGTGAGTCTCACCATGTGATTCAATCAGCTGCTGATTGGGGACTCTAAGAGGACAGTTATGCTAGGCTCTGGTTTGTAAATAGAAGAGTATCATTAATAGTATCAGGAGTTGGGGTGGGTCTCAGGTTGGCCCAGTCATGGTTAAACATTCCCTTAATCTCTGTTCTATCTTTATCTCTGCACATCATGTAGGCAGGGTAAATTTTAGGCCTTAGGTTTTATAGGTGAGTTGGTGTTCCCTTCCCATCACTGTAAGTCCTGCCTGGCCGTAGAAGTCTCCCTGTCCCCTTCAACCCCTGCTTAAGCTTAGCTAGAGTCATCATGGCTTCAAGAGAAAAGGGAAACTGAGGGTAGGGCATCTCTGAAACTTTTTAAAAGAATATATTTAAGCAAAACTTTATTACATATTTTCTAGTTGGTTACATTATACAAAGGACCAAATGTTGAAGTACACCAAAGATTCACAAGGTAGAATCCTAAGGTTCAAGGTGGCATGCTTAGGAAGGATGGTTTGGGGAAGGTCCTTAGACCGTGAGTATGGAGTCTTCAGAATGAAAGTAAAGAAATCCCCAAAAGAGACCCGATCAGATAATGCTTTTTCTGAATGTACAACTGGGAGATGACCGCCCATGAGAAAGCCCGTATCTGGGAAAAAAAAACTCCAATATTTATTTTCAAAAGTCTCTGCCTCTCAACTGTGAAAAACAAATTTCTTATTAGCACCCCAAATCAATTAAAATGAAAAATTGGTACTGAAAATAAGAACACTGTTATGCAAGACTATAGAACTAAAGAACACTATACACCCTTGTTAGAAGATAAGAGAGCTTTGAAGTTGAAAAGGCTACATGTCTATAAGTTAATCATGAAAGTCAATTCTTGTAAGTGTCCTGGAAAGGACAAGAGGAGAAGAGAGTTCTGGAGACGTTCTCGGGATTTTTAAAGAATATTTAAAAGGTTGAAAACACTAGATGATATCAAAGATGGAAATAAAAATTGTGTTGGACTGTGGAAGAAGGCCATATTGTTAATGTTGCTGGTCAACATTGCAGAATCTAGGTCATCCAGAAGAGAGGCCGCTGGGCATGTCTGTGAGGTGTTTATAAATTGGGTAATTGAGGCAAGTGACCAACTTTAACCCTGGAAGCACCACCCTATTGGTTAAGGTTCTGAGCTGAATAAAATGAGGAAAGTGAGTTAAACACAAGTATCCACCCATCTCCGATTCCTGTGTGTGGATGCAGTTGCCCCGTGCTCCTGCCCTCATGCCTGCTCTACTGTGATGAGTTTCAGCCTTGAACTGTGAGACAAAATAACCCCTTCCTTCCTTAGACTGATTGCCATAGTAACAAGAAGTAAATAATATATTTAGGTATTTTGTCATAGTAGCAAGAGAAGTAGTTAATGTAGCTTCTTGGTATAAGTAGTGGCAAAGAGCTTGACTGAATCATGTTAATTTTCTAGTGTTTGGGAGAAACAGGTAGTTGAATAACCTCTGAGTAATTTTCTAGGTAGGATTGTATGTATGTGTAATAATATAAATGTATATATAAAAAAGAAAAATTAAAAATAATAACTTAAAAATCTCTCCTTTTCTAGTTTTGTGACTCTCTCCTCCCCCAATGTCTCCCACCCCCCTCTCTCTTTCACACAAACGCGCACGCACACACGCACACGCACACGCACACACACACACACACACACACACACACACAATCTAAGTTCTGCATTTAGGAGAAACCATGAAGTAGTTGCCTTGAGCCTGGTTCATTTCATTTAGTGAAATGCTTTCCAGTTTTACTCATTTTCTTGCAAATGTCATAATTTAATTTTTATGGTTACATAAAATCTCATAGACTTACCACATTTTCTTTGTCCATTAATGTGTTGATGATGATCCAGTCTGGTTGGATTTCCTGGCTATTGTGTACACAGCGGCAATAAGCATGGATGTGTGGATGTCTCTGTGTGGGATGATTTGACATTTTTCTTGCATATCCCCATGAGTATATATCTGGATCACATTGTAATTTGCATTTAGGTTTTTGAGGGAAATCTCTAAATTGTAAATCCTGAGATCTTGTTTCATTTTTTGGATGCTAATTTTCAATGGAAATATGATTTTAAAAAGCCAGTAATTATTGTGCTTCAGCCTGAATATTTTCATTCCTTGAAAATTCTCTGCCAGGTAAATCAGTTCATCATGCTGTACACTCACCAGGGTTATAGAAAGAAAGAACAAAAAGGAGACTAGAAAGATACAATACCAAATATGTAATCAAACGTATAGATATCTTAAAGATACAGGCAAATCAGGCTCAAAGCAACCCTAATTGAAAAGAGATTAGTGATATTAAAGAAAACCCCACCATTGTATAGTAGGACAACAGAAAAGATGCACTGGGGGTAAGACCTCATCATATAAAAGTAAAATTTCATTGAAAGAAGATTTAAAGTAAGAAACAGCTCCCCGGGGCAGGGCTCATTTCCCTAGGATCAGCACATATGTGTAAAGGCAACTGTGGCCCAAGCAAATCAAGCCCTCTGTGTTTCCTGGCAGCAGAACTCAAGAGCTGCGCAGATGGTCCTGTCTTTGCAGGCATGGAAGATGTAAGACTTAGGGGTCGTGGAGGCTTGTCCCATGGTTCTAGCGAACTGCTGAGGCCAGACAGGATCACAGTCCCTGAGACATCTTCAAACTGTAATGATGCGGCCTAAATTGTAATGCCCCCAGAAAGCTAGAGATGCTCAGGAAAACTGTAGGCCCAGAATAGAGCTAGCCTAAGAGAGATGCTATATGTGATGTGAGTTACAGAGCTGGAAGGAAGAGCTAGGCAAGCACTTAACATATCTAATCTTCTCCTTCCTCCCTCCAAGCCCACCTGTATATCTCCTACTTGCTTTCTTTAAAATGTATGACATTGGGTTTTGTTGTTGTTGTTGTTGCTCTGTTTGTGTGTACATGTACATGTGTGCATTCATAAATAGATAAATACAATCTTCTAAGTCCTTATAACTTTACTTGTAGGTATATGTTTTCAAAGCTGACCATTTGGTAATGGATAATCAATGGATGTACTCTTCTCTGGAAAGACTCATTTTTGTTCAGTCATTCTTGTTGAGGTCATGTTTAGACAGCAGTGTTGGTAAGACTTCATGTGTGTAGCTTCTGACATTCCTAGGAGCCAGAATCTCACAGATTACTTCCTGTTCCTGCCTTTTACAGTTTTATGCATCTTTTTGTACAAAATCTCTGACCCTCATATGCAAGAGTTGTGGTCTCTAACTGTGGATAAGGTACATTTTCTTGACCAAGCTTGAGAATTATACTTATCTGTGAGGCTATCCAAATGTCCTGGAATTAGATGATTTTGTTATGAGCCCCAGATGTAGAACATGGGGCTACAAGATTTGGTGTTATCTCTGCTATATTTCAGTCTTGTTTTGTTCTACTCTTTTTTTGATATTCATCTTTGTTCCCCTTTTTACACTGAACTATTACATGCTAGAAAAGTATAAATTGAATATTCTGTCATATAGGCTAACATGTAAAAGATTGCAAACTCTCAAAAACCACTCTTTACTTGTTATTTTAAACAGTGTTGGACATGCCAAAGATTATAAACACTTTTAATGATAGAATAAACCAGTGGTTATCAACCTTAATGCTGCAACCCATTAATACAATTCCCCATGTTATAGTGACCCCCAACAGTCATGAAATTATTCTGTTGCTACTTCATAACTATAATTTTGCTACTGTTGTTAATTCTAATGTAAATATCCGATATGCAGGATATCTCATATGCTACCCCCAGAGGTGGGTGTCTCAACCCACACGTTGAGAACAGCTAGACTAAACACATTCTGCATTTTAAAAAATGCCCACAGGCTGGAGATAAGAGGTGAAAGGTTAGGACTCAACAGAGATATGTTGTGGTGTCAATCTAATAGTATATAAATGTATGATAAGTAATATTGATTGTCAACTTTTATGTGTGTGTTGAATATGTTTAATTTGTGTGTGCATACATGTACATGGGCCTGCATGTGCACTTTGTGTACAGATAAGGGGAGGCTAGACATCAATACCAGGTGTCTTCCTCAGTCCTTCAATTTTTTGAGTCAGAGTTTCTTACCGAATCTAGAACTCACAAATTCCATAGACTAGCTGGCCAGCAAGCTCCAGCAATCATCCTCTCTAACCTACTCAAAGCTGAAGTTAAAGATGCCTATAGCTGCCACATTCAACTCTTTACGTAGGTGCTAGGGAAACAAACTCAAAAGACCTCATATGTAGTTTATTAATTTATTCCCCCCAACTTCACATTGATTATTATTTCTACAGTATCCAGAGTCACATAGGAAACAAACCCATGAGTGAATTTGTGAGGAACTTTTTACATTAGGTTAATTGAGCAGGCGAAACCTACCCTAACTAGTGACAACACTGTTCCATGGCCTGGACCCAAGACTGAAAACAACAGGATGAGATGAGCCAAGCACCAGCATTCAGCTGGGTCTCTGCTTCCTGACTGTGAGTGCACTGTGACCATCTGCTCCTGTTGACATGACTTCCCCAGCATCATTGACAATAACCTCAAACCATAGACAAAGTGAACTTTCCCTTTCTTAAATTGCTTTTGTTCAAGACATTATCATAGCAACAAGAAAGAAGTTAATGCAGAATGTGAGTCACTGTCAGTAATTGGAAGAATAACAATGTTATCCATGATTATTAGTCAGTAATTCACATTTGCTGTTAATATCTTTTTATATTGTCACTCAACTCAAATAGTAAGTAAACCACTATGCTGACATTGGCCCGGAGGACAGGGTTCTGTAGATAGAGAATGTAAACATTTCTCAAATAGTAAGTAAACCACTATGCTGACATTGGCCCGGAGGACAGGGTTCTGTAGAAAGATGGCAATACTGTGGTCTTACACCAGCATTTAGCTTTTATGACACTGGTTTTTCATCCATATAAAATTAGATAATCCTATTGTTCAGACCATTTATTCCACAAGACTCCAAGAGTTTCTGATCCTATGGCCTTAACACTATTATTAAATAGAAGGATAAACACCTGAGGCCCACACACTTTGAATTTAGAGGACTTTGAAAATCAAAGCAAAAGATAATCATAATATAAAAGGAAAATAGATTCATGCATAGTTGGTACTTTGCGAGTGTAACAAACATCATCAGAAATCAATGAAAATTAGAAGGATATTAGTTATTTTGTATGGAGAAAGATATATTATGTATAGAAAAAAGAGTCTCTTATACTCCATTCTAAAATAAATTCTAAATTGATCAATAGAAGAATGAAAAATGAGAACTTTCAAAAAAGAAAGACTATAACTGTATTCTGGTAAGAAATATTTCTTCAGTAAAATATTGAAAAAAACTTAAGTGTTTCTAAGTTGATACCTAACCAAAGCTAAAGTAGTATCCTTACACTGGGAGATCTTTGCAATACATGTGATCAGTAAAATACCAGTGTTTGTTTGGTTCTTACAAAAACAAGGCTAATTACTGCTCAGTTTTCACCACTGTGACAATGACTTAAGGGGAAAAGGCTTTTTGGGGGGTTAAAGATAGGGCTCACTGCTTAAGAGCACTGTTTGTTCTTCCCGATGTCCTGAGTTCAATTCCCAGCAACTACATGGAGGCTCAAAATTATCTATATTGTTATCTGATGCCCTCATCTGTCATACAGGTGTATATGTAGATAGAGCACTCATATGCATGATATAAATACATAGTTTTAAAGGGCTTTATTATTTTGTTCGACACAGTCAAAGATTTCATTCCACCTGAGTTCATTACTTCTGGATTCATGTGTGAGGCAAAACGTCATGAGATTGTGTGGTAGGAAAAAAGTGGCTCGCCTCATCTTAGGAGGAAAACAGGAAAGAGACACCCTTCAAGACTGATCTTGATGACCTATTTATTCCACCTAGTCTCCCACTTGCTACTTTTACCATCTCCCAGTAACACCACATCCTATTACTATGTAAAGATGCTCATGATTAAATGATCCAATTGATTCTCAAATAGCACTAATAGTTTAGAATCAGCTTTTAACACAGGTGCCTTTCATGCATAACACAAAGTGCTATGTATGAAACAGCAAAGCAGAAGCCATTTTAGTATAATTGAAGAATATAAATTCTTCTGAGTCCATCTGGTCTTGCCATTGATTTGAACAAAGTTTCTTGAGATGCAAACTAAATTAATAACAAAAACTAATGAAAGGTGCATGGGAGATGAAATATTTTAAAAAGTATACCATCTGAGTAATCAAATCATGGAGGTACGGATAATGTTCTAAAGATGACAACTTAATAAATACATCATGTGGTAGCAAAGAACATAGCAGGAAACAGTTTAAAAGAAAAATCAATTAACTATGTGTACCCTTTACTATCTAGTCAATAGTCTCTTTATTTCAAGAAAATCCTGAATTTTCATTTCCTTTATATATTGTGTGTAGGTTAATGGGCACACATACATGCATGTGTCCATGTGGATATGTGTTGCTGTGCAAACCTATATGGGGTACACATGAAAGCCAGAGGTCAATAACTAGTGTTGTTCTTCAATGCCCATGCATCATGCTCTTTGTTTCTCTTGTTTTTAACAGTATCTTATGGCCTATAGTTCACCTATCAGGCTAGCTGACCAATAATCTCTAGGGATCCCTTTGTCTCTGCTTCCCCAATGCTCAGATTCCAAGCATAAACCACTACTCCTGGGTAGCTTTATTTTTTATATAGATTTGGGGCTTAAACTTGGGTCCTTATGCTTGTAAGCAGACCAAACCACAATGCACAGTGTAGTTTTGGAAAGCAGACACCTCAGGCTGCCTTGCACGGATCATATCCATGTAAATACACCTCAAGAGGCAAGTTGGGGTTTGTGATGAGGGACTTAACAATAATACCTGGTTTTGAATACACTCGTTCTATTGCATGGACCAAACATTTTGGTTAAGTTGAAATGTGTGTGTGTGTGTGTGTGTGTGTGTGTGTGTGTGTGTGTGTGTGTGTGTGTGTGTGTGTTTTGTTGCTGTTGCTGTTTTGTAATAGATTATTTTATTTTTCTTGTTGCAAAGGCAGGAGTTGTTTTGAGGTAAATTTTGTCATTTTCCTCCTTCACTAAAAAAAAGAAACCCAATCTTTCATTCCATCCTTCAGAATTATTCTATTTGTTATGACCTTTCTGCTTTTTTAAATAAAAATGAATAAACCAGATAGCTACATTGCTTGTTTTTGTCTACCACTGACAGCCTCTCGGTGTCACCACTGACACCAGACTTTTTTGTCTGGTGAATTGTATCTCAGTGAAAATGTCTTCTGTGGTGACAGGAGCATGCATTCCTGGCTATGCAGATAGAATTAGGCTTGTGAGCCTGGATCAAAACAGATTCTGAACTGTAGTGGAAACAAACAATTTATACAAGAAAACAGAAATGTGAAGTCTCAGAAATTTATGTTTAACCCCTTGGCTCAGTCATCTGAGGAAGCTGTAGTGTTTAATTAACCTTTCGAACTTCAGTTTTATCGCTTATTAAGTGGCAGCATGCTGCATTTATCTAAGTTTAATATAAAAATTTTTCAAGCGAAAACCAAAATTTTAATGACACTATTTCATAAAAGGTGATAAATTATGTAAAATGCAAGAATATCTTAATTATAAAAATGTTTAAAGTGTTGATTTATTGTTAGCAAATTTAACATATATTTGTAAGGTGTTTTAATAGGACACATCTGTTCATAGCAGACATACATACAGAAATGTGACATATCAAAGACATTTACTTGACAGTAGATCTAGTCATTCTTCATTTGTGACTTCAGCTGTTGTTTAAAATTTGAAAGCATGACGTACATCTACAAGCTCTATTCCATATCCAGTGCTATATCTGACATATTTGCTTATTCTGCAGATGGCCCCTTTTCTAGATACTTCTTATTGCATACCCTTGCTCCCTTAGTTTCTGTGTTGCATCTCGCTTCCCCATAGCCCTCCTCTTGTCTGATATTTCTCCTCATTCGGGAGCTTGTGAAAGCATGTGTTGCATACCTTTGTGAATGGTTAGAGTAACTGGGTTGTATTATTCTGAAGTATTGAAATTAACTTCAGTGAGAACTAGTCAAGTTCGTCCATGAAATCTGTGTCTCCTTGGGTCCTAAGGCTTTTTCCTCATTGTTCCTTCTCTGACTAGAATTCCTCCCATGTCACTGCTTCCTTCTTTCATCATAATATGATTCGTTCCCGCATCCTCTATTAGAAAAACACTCCCGGTAATTTCCAATGCAAAGTACGTTTTACCTTTTAAACAATGTAATTTTTCTCTTCTTAGACATAAATTGGATATAAACTATCCATAAAATTTCCCAAACAGGACACAGTTCAAGTAGATTATATTTAACGATGCCTACACCATTGAACTTAGATCTGGAATTATTGTGTAAAATGGTGCACAGGAAGTTGCATCATTGAATGCAGCATTCTTTAACTTATGCTATTTGCTTAAGTTGTCATTTTGTGAGGTGGCACACTTCTGTGAAATCTTTAGTAGTCTAACATGACAGATAACTAGAACATCTTCCTGCTACCTCTGCAGAAGGAGGGAAAGAATAATGACTGACAGGTCCGATGGCTGATATTCCACACCATCAAAAATTGGATGCACCTGGGATGGTAATGAAGGAAACATTTCTATATCAGAACCATGCTGTTTTCTTCTACACAGCTGAATGTCAGTAGAAAGACTATGCATAGATTATTACCTATTGTTGTGATCCAAGTTTAGTAATCAAGGTGCTTTCCCAGAATTCCACATTAATAGCACCATACAGTCATGTTTTTTTTTTCTGTAAATATTTTTCCAAGGAAAGCACTATGCCAATTTCAGAGGACACACAGGGAAGTAAGGCAAAAGAACTCCTGTGTTCAAGTCTGTTTTATCTCAGAAGTCAACTAAAACGAGGAGGTCCTATCAGCTCACAGCAGAGAGCAGTGAGAGCTGGAATTGAGAACAGGGACCTTTATTCTCCACGTTTTCCAGTGCCATGCTTCACCACTCAACTTGTGTCTTAGCTAACAAAGGAGTACCAGATGGAGTGATGAGCTCAGCTTCTCTGTTTTTAACCATTGAAGAAGAATAGAAATGGAAGGTGTAGTGTGATCTTTCCTTTGGCTAAAATGAATGCTCCCGGATTGAACATTAGAGTTAAGCTATGCTCTCCAATATGCTGGATGGAACAAAATGAAGTTTCTGTTTTGATATTCATTTTCTAACACTGATTCATTTGCAAATTAGACTCTTAACTTATGAGATACCTGACATCTTACCAATGTCCCTTTTACTCCTTTATCATGATGTCTTGATAGATGAAAGAATAGATTCAAAGAAGTAGAATTTAAAAACCAATTTAATCAGCTGGCAAATAGACAGACAAAGGATTTGAACTTCATGTTATTTTGTTGTTGTTGTTGCTGTGATAAAGTACCTGATGAGAGAAACTTAAAGGGGTAATTTTGGCTCACACTTTCAGTGCTTGATCCTTCAGGACTGGAAATGCATAATCATGTGGCATTGATACCCAAGAAGCTGAGCTAGAATGCTCATGCTTCTTCTTTAATTAACTAATTAATTAATTAATTTGCATCCCAATCACAGCCCACTCTCTCCTCTCCTTCCCATCTCTCTTCCCTCCCTCTTCTCCCATGCATGCCTTCCCTACTCCTCAGAAAAGAGGACTCACCCCCACCCCCAACCAACCTACCTAAGTGTAAATGTAAGCCACATAAGGACTGAATGCATCCTGTTCCTCTGTGGCCTGGTGAGGCAGCTCTGCCAGTGGGACGTGATAAAAAAGCAGGTAACAGACTCCATGTCAAATAGAGCCACCACTTCCCTTATGAGAGGACCCACATGAAGCCTGAGCTTCCCATCTGCTCTATCTGTGTGGGGAGCCTTGATCTACTCCATGCATGGTCCTTGCTTGAGGCTTCAGTCTCTGTAAGACACTCTGGGCCCTGTTGGTCTTCTTGTGGAGCTTCTGTCCCCTTCCTTCTGTTCTTCCCCCTGTTCCACAAGTCTCCCTGTGCTCTGCCTGATGGTTGCTGGTAAGTCTCAGGAGATCTTTTGATGTGTCTCTGGGTGGAGCCTCTCAGGGGTCAGCTATGCTAGACCCCTGTCTGAATGCATAGCAGAGTATCCTTAATAGAGTCAGGGATTGGCTCCTTGCCATGGTGTGGATCTAAGGATGGACATCCCCTAATCTCTGTTTTTATCCCTGAACATCTTGTAGGAAGGGTAAATTTAGGGTTGAAGTATTTGTGGGTGGGTTGGTGTTCTCCTCCCTCCAGTAGGAGTCCTGCCCACTTAGAGGGTGTCCTCTTCAATCTCCATGGCCCCTGCTACTAGGAGTCTCAGATAGAGTCATCCCTATTTATGCTGGAACTCCAACTCATGGTATTAGTCTTCAATCTTTAGTTAAATCTTTATGAAGACATCATATTTTGTGAATTCTTTTTTTCTGATGATATGGGAACCAATGTCCACCCACTCTAAACAAAGTGATAGAATCAAATAAAAAATTCATTCTTGTGTGGCTTGGTGAGCCATTGGGTTTAATTGGGATTATAATAGGAGCCTGGCCACAGCATGGACAACTCTTGGGCAACTACACTACTGAAGAAAAAAATTTCTGTCACAGAAACTGTTAACTGTCTAAAACTCCTTTGGATCTTTTTTCAAGGGAGGAGGAGAGGTGAGTCTACCTCCACCTCATTATGGAAAGTTAACAGATTAATATGCAGCTCTTTTACAGGTGTTTAAAACTGCTGAGAGTTGAAGAGAGAAAAGGCCATATCTTCCTGGAAAACTTAGTTCCACAGCACACCTTCATAGCAATCCCAGAGTTGAGTTTCAAAGGTCATATAAATCTAGTTAGACTGACAAAGAGGATGAACAAGCAAAGGCTTAAGCTGAGGCAGCAATAATTTAGTATGTTTGGGTAAATTTCACAATAGGGCATTTCTTATGAGGCATTATGACAATGAGCATATGAGTATGTGTAACAGACCTTGGCCTAAATGGAGAAGGTATAACTAATCATTCATATTGCAGAAAGAGAGCTTATTTGTCCCATGTAAACACCTATTTGTTTTCTAATAACACACAGAAGGGAGTGGCTGCAGATGGATAGGCAAGTGGGGGAAAACCGTGAGTATGGGGAAGGAAAGCAGTAATCGGAATATATTATGCAAGAAAATATTTTTAATAAAAAACAAATATATTTGCCATCTTATTTAAAGAAAGATGAATGAAAATGGCATACATGCTACAATGTAATAAACTGAGATTACTTATATATCAACAATTAAACTACGAGGCTTTATAAATTCCTAAGTAAACATCATGGAAAACAGAAGACAATCAGAAATCTTGGTGTTACAAAAGAACATTGTACAATTTATTCTTAGAGAAACTGGGATATTGACCACCATCCAGTCTGTTTTAATGTCCACTGAACTGGTGGAACCCAAAGTCAGAAAAATCAGTATTATAATGGAGGAAATAATATTTGCTCTCTCATGAGCACTTATGGAGAACACATTTAATTTTGACTATCAAAACTTTTATAGAAAGATGCTCAAATACAAATTGCCTTATCCAAAGGAGCAGGTGGGAAAGGGATGCCTGTCGAGCAAGACCTTGAGACTCTTTTCAGCTCTAACATCTAACATGAGAAAGGGTACAGATGCTTTAAAGGCTGTTGTTAAGATTTCCCACTTTTATGTATTTAGATTTAACAAACAAAATGACCTATGTTGGCAAATAAAACAATAAAGAAGATGGGAATAAAACTGGCTGGTCATAACTAAATAACTATAATCTTTACTTAATAGAGGGACCTAACTTTTAGATCTTACTTTTGCCTATAATCTCATAGTAAATTATTTTCATTCAAATTTGATATCCTCATAATTGTCCTTAGAAGCCACGAACTCTTATAAACACTGATAGAAAACCAACCAAATAATGAATGCCTATCTAGGATTCAGAAGTACTTTGAATTTAGTTCAATCCTGGACCATTTCAGAGCCTAACAGAGTCAAAGATGTGGCCATTCCCTGTACAGGAGGGCCTTGAGGCATCACCTGTGTTTCACGCAGTGAGGTAGCCTGCAAAGGAAAAAGCATGACCATCCTGACTTTCTCCTGTTGATGATCTTGCTAAACATAGAATAGAACCACAGACCTAATGATTAACTCCATGAACCAAGAAGAAAATCTGGGGATACTGTGAACTGACCTTTATTTCATACTCCTAAGTTTTCAAAATAGGTTGGATAAGTGAGAGAATATCTACTTAACTTATTTTAAAAATAGTTTAGAAGAAAAATTCTTAGATATTTTTCAGATTCAAGTGGGGGAAGAGTCTAGCCTGACTCATCAATTAAAGAGAAAAGCTCAATCCTATTACAATTGTCGTTTTTCAAGGTGCCTGCAATTGGGCAATTTGAGCCCACTTAAGAATTATAGAATCCTATCTGGATACAAATATATGATATATTCTTCAGTAAGCTTTGATTCCTTTATTCCTTTCTTCCAAATATTTTCTCTCAGTTGACTCCAAATTCAACCACTAATGGAAGTTTCATAAATTGCCTACACTAAAACTCCAACAACAGTAAAACCCATCTTTCTAGTAAAAATTTTGAGATTCAAACAAGTATTGATTGGGGAGGCAGAGACATTGTTTTGGTGTGATCAATGCTGCTTAATTGTGATGTGAAGGCTGTAATTAGAATAAAAAGAACAGCAAATATATCAAAGGTGTATGGCATCTAAGGACTCTGAATGATATACAAAGAAATACCACAGATAACTTGGCTCTGGTTTCAGATGTTTGGGTTAAGGCATGATTCTCTGATTGAGCAAATAAGAATATAACACTCCAAGTTTAATCTGAATGTCAGATGACTTGTCTTAGTACAAATATGTTTAATGTAACATGTATAATACATGAGGCATACTTACAGTCAAAATGACTATTTGGTTGTCTGAAATTCAGATTTAATGAGGGCTTCACCATTTTATGTTTTGACTACATAACGGAAATGGAATACCACTAAAGATCTGAGAACTTTAATGTAATGATGCTTGCAAATTAAAGGGAAGAAAAGTTAGAGACAAAATATATCCCAAGTGTCTCTTTTCAGATGTGTTAGTTTCGGAGGAACTTCCATTCAATGTGGCCTTGCTATAAAACCAGTAACAAGGAGAACTTGTTTCCCATCACTTGTAATGATGTTTTAAAGAAACCCTGAAGATGATACATTTCAGCAACATGACAAGCAAGGCTGACTTACAGAAAACGTAGAAACATGGGTTCTTTCTTTTTGCACTTAGGCTCTACAGAGGAAAAAGTCAATGCAAAAGAAAAAAAAAGTTCAACATAGCAATTTTACTTACAAAACTGAGAACATTCTTTTTTATCTCCATTGAAATCTTGCTTCCAGTACTCTGCCAAGCCTGTGTTTACTGTGTCTGACTTATTAGGACACAGTGATTGCTGAGTTTGTGGTTACCTCACTCTGTTCACAGCAAGGTGCTTTGAGCAGACCAACACTGTGATTTCTAAAACATGATCTGTCAGAAGAGCAAGGCCTTCTGGGCCAGCTGCATCAGGAATATGCATGTTGCCAGTGGAAACTGTTGTCCAAATTTAATGCTCATTTGCTAAACCCAAATCCAAGTATTATTTATGTCACCGCGTGTCTCCTAAGTATCTTTCCTTGTTTGTGACTCTGCATAGGCTTTCTCTCTACAGCAAAATTCTACTCATAATCCTCTACACGGTCAAGTTCTCCCACCTGCCGCTCAGTTAGTTTACGAGCTTGCAACTGAATGAGAGTCAGCCAGAATGCCAGGTTCCCTGTAAGGTGCCAGAGATCAGGAGTGGCAGGGACAGTGTCAAATGGAAAAGAAGAAGCCAAGGTTAAAGTGTTAAAAATTATTTGACATCCCTCCACCCTGACACCATAATACCAGCAGTATGGCTGCATGAAGCACATAACAGGTAAAATTTTTGAATATATATCATTGACAATGCTCAGCATTTTCATTCAAAGTCAGTACTGGCCACATGTCATCGAAGTGACACTGAAGTATAGGAAGTGCATCAAGCACGGGCCCCACAGTGACAAGAATCACTCCCTCTGGGACCCAGCCACGGCCGTTCTAAGTAATAGTTAAGGACTCATATTTGAGAAATAGCTCCTATGCCCACAAACTGTTAACACTTTAGAGCGGTTTAACATGTTCTTTTTAAATGTAAGTACTATCATATTTGCTATTTTAAAATGAGGAAATTAATATGCGGAGATAGGGAGGTCTATGAGCCAGTCAATCAAGGCTAGGTCCCAACGAAAGGCTGTCAGAAAATGAAAGATGGACAGCTCGTGAAAGAAGATGCCCAATTCTTATATCCAGCCTAAATGTTCATTCACACACATGTGCACCCATACAAACATTTCTGCATACACAAAACACATTTTGCTGTACAATGAAACTAGATAAATTTAGATATACTCATTATCAGTAAAATATGAGTTACTGGGAATCATACTTATTCAAAACAACAATAGGTGCTGTGCTTTTATTTAATCTGTACTCATTCATCCTTTCTTCTCACGGTCATGCATGAAGCCCTGTTGGATGAGGTGTTATAAATTTGATTGAAAGTGACTTGATCTACTTCAGAAGTATGCAGCCTTTACGAATGCATGCAATGAAACAATTATGGTGATTCAGCACCTTGCAATGGAAGTCAACTACTGAATGCTAAACACTCAATGAAAATGGGATATGTAATGTCTGACAAAAGATTCCCACCTGTACTCTTTCTGGAAAGATCATTTGACATTTTTTATTGCTTCCTTCATAATATACCAAGTTTTCTAGAAGTATATAGTTCATACTGACTCTGTAACCTAGACTGCATTCTCTAGGCTGTTGATAACGGGAGACTGGAGAAAAGGGAGAGCTTTGACCCGCTCTCATAAAATTGCTTATATGAATTTTATTACAGGCCCTGATTATAGGCCCTGAGCTACTTGCCTTTCTTAAACCACAGTGGGAAGATGGCTATAGTTTTTATTTAAATTGTTTTTGGTACCATAGGCACTAATGTTCAGGGTCATATAGATACTGAAAAGTTCCTCTTTCAAGATTATAGCATCTATCTGGAAATATCCAACTGCTAGTTGATTATACAAGAAATAAATATCATTGTTTTATGTTTGTTTGTTTATTAAAGTGTGAAACAAACCAATAAAGATACATCCCTTCTCCTTTACTCCAAACCCAACATTTTTGTGTAAACTATGTGAGTTGTATTCATTAACTAGTTAGTAATGTTGTCTGTCAAGACAGTGAGCTACATGTAGAACATGGGAAATTCCATAATAGAAAAAATGGACAATATGATTGAGAGAAATGTGGAAGCACTCTGGCTGGGAATGCTAAGAGTTTCTTGGATGCACTAACCCTTTTCTTGACCTATATAAATGGACAAGAATATTATTCAGTGGCAATATGCCAAAGGGAATTGAAATACAATGGACATGTCAAAGAGATTGGGGTCCTGAGGTATTGTGGGTATATCACATGATAAGGAATAAGTAATGTTACTGTTGTCCAGGCTTTTGCTATATATCTTAGGCTAGCCTTAAAATACCCACAATCCTCATGCCTCAGCATTTCAAGTACTGAGGTTCTAGTCCTGTGCCATCATTCCTGACTCAATAAACAGTCTTAGGTGGTCCTCAGGAAAATTAGGCTTCTATTCACACTTACTAAGAATGTACTTTTTAACTCTACTCCAAGAATATAAAAGATATTTTAAAAGTTTCATTAAACATGTACAATAAACATAAAAATAGGTATTTGATGAATTGAAGGATAAACTAAATATTACTCATCAGTAAGTGAAGCTATGCATTACAAATATTTTATAGTTATAAACACTTGTCGTGACTGTTACAGTTGGGAATAGGTCCTTGGGAATGGAAGTTCTCAAAGAGTCGGAGGACAAAGACAGGCAAAGTGATAAACAGACAAGTGCAGAGGTAGTGTTTGAATCTGCATGAATTTTGTAGGTAAGCTTTATATATATATATATATATATATATATAGAGAGAGAGAGAGAGAGAGAGAGAGTGTTTTTGTGGTTACATTGTTTTTATTCAAGGGAGTCACAGTTTAAAATACAGGATATAAAGTAATAATGTTGTTATTAATCTTGAGTCACTAGTTTGGTATCAGTACGCATGTGTCCTCTCTTTATCAAAGGTCAATGTTTTTTCATTATGTCAGACATCTGTGTGTTAAGACAGTTTTGTAAAACTTTTTTTTTTTTGTTACTATCTGGAGCTTTTTAAACACTTTATTTGTAAGTCATACACTATGATTAATCCTTAGCCATGTTTTTTTTTTTTTAACAAGTGGAGTGGAACTTGATAGTAAACTTGCCTGAATGACCCTTGGCAGAGTCCCAAGTTAGGGCGTTTCCTAGCAACACAGTTTGTTTGAAAAGTTCTGATATTAGAGTAGAGAAAAAACAAAGGCAGAATGTTTTTAAAAACGGAGGCTGTAATCAGTTACTCCAGGGAGGAACATCAGACCCGTTCCAGGGGACTCTCCCTGGGTAGGGGTGGTCATCTTGGGTGTGTAGTATCGTTTGTCACATAGACTCCACTGGAGGGGTCATGACAGTTAACCGGTAACCAAACCTTGATATTTTTTATTTCCTTTTTGAGTGTCAAACCACATTTTTTAGAGTATTATTTTTTGTTTTTAATTTTTAATCTATAATTCATTGTTTATCAAGGGCCTGGAAATATTTTTTGCTTAGGTTATTGACAATATTAGCAATTTGTACTTTCGAAGTTAGTGTAGCAGTTGACATTGTAAAGGTTATAAGGATAGGTATCAAGGCATTAATTTCTAGATTAAGAACAGTAACAAATCTCTTAGGTCTAATTAGTTTATTTGACCCTTTTTAAAGTTTGTAGAGTAATATTAATAAACCATGGATTTTTTTTTTAGGTCTACTGGTAGTACAACATATTTTGGTCTTTTTAAAAGCAACATGACCGAATGAGATATGTCCAAAGAAGGATTTATACAATTAGTGAGAATACATTTAGAATAATGTATATGGAAGGATTTTTTATATTAGTGATATGAAAATTTTGAGATTGTCTTATCAAAATACCATATGGATACCCAACTCCATGATGAGGCAGTGAAGAGTTAGTCTGAGACTGGCTGAGACTGAGATTTTTTTTATCTGTAATATTGTTGTCTGCTGTATTTGGTTTTTGTTTGTTTGTTTGTTTGTTTGTTTTCTTCTCCTGGACAAAGGCCTTTTGATTGAAAGGTTGCACCAGCCGGTCTGGGATCCAGATGGGGGATTTTGTATTATGTGGAAACACTCAAGCATATCGTACATGATTAAGACATCTGGACCTTTTTAGGTGTTGGTTAAAAGATCTTTTTTTTTACCATAGGTGTAGCAGTAGATTGGAGAGGTGTTCAATATTTTTGTGTGGGACAAAGACCTTTATCATCTGTATTAAGATGATTAATAATAAATAAGACATGGTTAAGTAATTGATATGGGGAATAGTAGTGACCATTTTTGTTGTTTTTGAAGCTGTATTTTTATATTTTGATGAGTCCTTTTAATAATTGTCTGACCTTGTAGATTATAGGGAATACCTGCTCTATGTTTAATTTTTCATTGTGTACAGAACTTATAAAAAGTTTGTGATGTATATGAAATTTAGTTTGACCCATATAGTATGATAGAGCAATTTCTCAATTGTTACATGTTTATAAAAGAGTATACAACTGTTCTTTATTATAAACAATATTTTTTGTATTTCTTTTTAAAATAACTCTCACGATCTTAATTTTTATAATTAATTGCCTACACATATATAGATAGGAAGAAGCCATTTTTATTTGTGTATGAGGCAAATAAATCTACTCTAAAATCCCATCCTGCCAGAGGCAGGCAGTAGATGTATAGCTAGTTTTTAATATAATGAGAGACTGAGGATCAGTATAATCAATTTGTTGTGTTTTGGCTTTTTATATCTTTTGTTTAATTAGTTCTAGTTGTTGTAAAGTTGTTTCAGTTAACTGCCTGGGAGATCTTGAATCTGGATCTCCTTTTAGAGTTTTAAAAAAATGATGTAATTGTCCTGTAGCAATTTTTAAATGGGGTTTAATCTAATTTATATTTTTCAATAATTTTTGAAAATCATTGTTTTAAATTTATCAATCTTAAGTTGTAACTTTTGTGACATAATAAAGTTGTCATACATAGTTTTTTCCAAGTAATTAGGTGGTCTCTTATGTTGTATTTTTCCAGGGGCACTAACCGGTTCATTTTGAGTTAAAGACTCAATCACATCTTTAAGAAGGAATCTAGTCAATTTTTTGTTATAAGAATATCATTCATGTAATGTAATATAAGTCTTTCCATATTTACTTTTATCAGATTTTAATGTTTGATTTACAAATTTTTGACAAAGAGTGGACTATTTTTCATTTCTTGAGGTAAGATTTTCCACTGATATCTTTGATAAGGTCTTTGAAAGTTAACTGAAGGTATGTTAAACATAAATTTATAAGAATCTTTAGAATGTAATTTAATAGTGAAAAAACTATCTTTTAGATTGATAACAATATTATAATAACCTTTAGGAATAGCTACAGGAGAAAGGAGGCCAGGTTGAAGGGCCCCAATATCATGTATAGTCTTATTTACAGCTCTTAAATCTTGTAAATCCTCTACTTTTTTATTTTTTTAAATAACAAACATGGGGGTATTCTATGGACTATTTGATTTTTCTATATATCCTGTATCTAATTGTTCTTTAGCAGTTGTTTTAATGACTGTAGTTTTTTGTGTTGAGGCCATTGGTTAATTTAAACAGCCTTTTTATTTATCTATGAAATGTTATCTGTATATAATTTAATATTCCCTGGATATTTTCATGGTTATTAGGGGTTTTTGTTTGGGTATGTTTTGAGTCCAGGCTACCACTTCAGTACACCCAAACCCCTCTTTGCAGCTGTCTTGGTTTTTTTTTATATAATTTTTTACTAATTTATTCTGTTACATCTCAATGGTTATCCCATCCCGTGTATCCTCCCATTCTTCCCTCCCTCCCATTTTCCCCTTATTCCCCTCCCCTATGACTGTTCCTGAGGGGGATTACCTCCCCCTCTATATGATCATAGGGTATCAAGTCTCTTCTTGGTAACCTGCTGTCCTTCCTCTGAGTGCAACCAGGTCTCCCCCTCCAGGGGACATGGTCAAATATGAGCGACCAGAGTTCGTGTGAAAGTCAGACCCCACTCTCCACTCAACTGTGGAGAATGTTCTGTCCATTGGCTAGATCTGGGTAGGGGTTTGAAGTTTATCGCCTGGAGGCAATAGGTATGGTGGCTGGTGGGAGTTGCTGTGGGAGAGGGGACTCTGGGCAGGATTTGGGGCGTGTGGTGCTCTGTCTTGTTTTAAAATTGGATTAGGCAGTTTAACATATGGCAGTAACAGAATCTGCGCTATCCACTGATTTTTGTGTAATTGTACAGTTTTTTTTAAAGGCCAAATCATAATTTTTACTTCCCCCTGAAAGTCAGAGTCAATTACTTTAAAGTTTTTTTTTTAAATAGTTTGAACTCTTTTCTATTATGAGACCAAAGGTGTCTGAAGATAATGGCCCATTAAATCTTGTCCCTACTAATTGTACTCCCCCATAAAGAGAAAGCAGGCAATCTTTGTCTTCTGTAAGATCTAACCCTGTGTTTTCTAGTGTTGTTCTTAGCAGATGTAAGATGTTAAATTCAGGGGTGAGAGGATTTAAGTTACTTTGTTTTTGTTTTTATGCCCTCTTTTTACTTTTTACTTTGGGGCTTAGGGCTTGCCCCTCATCTGTTTTTGTCTCTCCATCTGTAAGGGGGGTCCCATCTTTGTGAAACTTTGATTTATACTCATGTATTCAATGTTTTTCTTTTTTACGCCAAGGATATAACCCGGGAGGCTTGTTTATCTTGTCAGAGGTCTACTTTCTCTTGGTGTAGCCATGACTAATGTGACCCTGTTGACCACAAGAAAAGTATGAAATTTTTTTGTTGTTACCTCTTTTTAAGTTCTGAAGGTGCGAAAGTGTTTCCCTTGCAATACCCTGGGCCAAACTACTGGCTGAGGCATATATACATACCTTAATGTAATCTTGTACAATCCTTGTTTTTCTAATTGGTCTGATTAGTTCTTGGCAGAGAGTCTTGGCCTTTTTCCATGTAAGTTTTTTTAATAACATGTCTGATCCCTCAGAGTAAGGAAGAATCCTGTCTAGTGTCTCTTTTAGTAACAAAAAAAATTCATAAAATTCTGTCAAACTCTTTTTTGAGGTTTTAATGCCTCTGCCTTAACATATGACTCAATACTGCCAGGAACATGCACCTGTTCTTGGACTGTGAATGTCCCATGATTCTAACCTATTCACCCTCTTAGCTTAGCCTTTCCTTTGCTGAGGAGTTTGCAGAACTCTTGGCGAGGTCCTTATCTTTCTCTGAAAAAGTATATATGAAAGAGGAGAGAAAGCTTACCTTACTTCAAGCCCCACTTTGCGCGCCACCTGCTGTGGACAATCTCAGTCAGGTTTAGGTCCTTGGCAATGGGAGTTCTGAAAGCTTCGGTGGACAAAGATAGGTGAAGTGACAAACAGACAAACCCAGAGGTAGTGTTTGAATCTGAGTGTATTTTGTAGGCAAGCAAGTTAGATTTTTATACACATCTTTTGGAATGGGGAGTGTTTTTGTGGTTACATTATGTTTTATTCATGGAAGTCACAGTTCAAAATAGAGGAGTAAAGTAATAATGTTGTTATTAATCTTGAGTCACTAGCTTGGTATCAGTACACATGTGCCCTCTTTATCAAAGGTCAATGTTTTTCATTATGTCAAACATCTGTGTGTCAAGACAGTTTTTTCTTAGCTCTTCTCGTTACTATCTGGAGCTTTCTTAAACACTTTATTTGTAAGTCATAATATAAACTATGATTAATCCTTAGCCATGTTTTTCTTAACAAGTGGAGTAGAGCTGGCTGGTATACTTGCCTGAATGACTCTTGGCTGCAGTCCCAAGTTAGGGCATTTCCTAGCAACACAGTTATGTTTGAAAAGTCCTGATATTAGAGTAGAGAAAAAACAAAGGCAGAATGTTCCAAGACAAGAAGGCTGCAATCAGTTACTCTGGGGAGGAACATCAGACCTGTTCCAGGGGGCTCTCCCTGGGTGGGGGTTGTCGCCTTGGGTTGTGCGGTATCATTTGTCACACAGACGCCACCAGAGGGCTAGTGACAAACACTATGGTTTCATCATATTTCATTATTAGATACTTAATATATATTATATTATATGTGAGTTTATGTGTAGTACATAATATGCTTATTTATTTTTACTGAGCTTCAAATATTAATTCATGTCTCCCAACAAATTCACAAAATTATGTTTAGTTTACTATTTCAAGATGCGTATTGCCTTTCATTCTTATTTGCATTAAGAGAGTTCATACCCAAACCTGCCAGACTCAGCTTCCATCAGCTTTCCCATGAAAAGCTGGTAGTGAGGCTTAGGCCATTATCTTCTGTCACATGGATCCAACCTAACAAAAAGTTCTTTACTTAAAGTATCCTTTGTCTTTTTATTCTTTCCTCAAATCTGCTCTGACTACTGCTCATGAAAACTAAAAGAGCACACGCTCACATTGCATTCTTCTTTCATATTTAGGAATTCAAACTAGGATGTCGTGAGAGCCGGTATTTCCACACTTAACTCTTCTCAGTGATACTACCTTCTCAAGCACGTATTTTGATTTTTGTCTACTTATATGTCTATCTGTGGAGTGTATTCAATTATAAGAAAATAAAACACTGCTATCATCACTTAATAAATCCAGTTTAAGTGTTTGAGCCACTTGAATTCTATGACATTTTAGATAACTCTCAACTTAAAGCACTCAAATTAATGATTATTTTTTAAATTAACCATGGTATAAAGCAGTATGCATTACTCAGGATCCCCTTATGAATTTTGAGTCTTATTGTTTTCCACACTAGTGGTATGTGGAAAGATTCTTTCTCTTCATGAAGGGCAGTGTGGAAAGAAAATCTCTCCAGATGTTAGGTTAGATGGAGCCAAGGCTTTGAGTCTGCTATGAGGATGATCTTGTGGGAAATGTCCAACACTCCATAGCATACTGTGGTGCTCAGCCTGGTTCATAGTGTGTTGGGTGTATTAAACTCATTTTTGACGTATGATACCTTCAAAGTAAGATGGAGTTATGGGTTGTAGGGGAGTATATACATAAAAACTAAATATATCATTGCTTATTCTCATTATCAGTGTTAAATAACAGTGCACCATGAGGAAAACAGTGTGGAAGTAGAGTAAGATAGAGACTAAAGTATTGGTTATGGTCTTCTGCCTCATATTTAGAATCTCAGAAAAAGTGATTACTTCTAGGCATGTGTGCATACATTTGTAAGACTCATTGTGTCTGACAACTGTGAGTAATGCACACTGCTTCTGGGGCTTCGTACTGTAGTCTCTCATAGCTTTGTTAACTTAGAACAAACAAGTCCTGAAATGTCACTGAGTGTCATATCCATGAATAATTGCATGCGTTCCTAGAGGGGGTGCCCTGGGATTTAGTCTTACGCCTAAGCTCACTTTCAAGCAACCGTGGGCCTCTTCTGTGATCAGTTATATATTTCTTTATATTTAATGTAATGTTAACATTGCTTTATAAAATTTCCAAGAATTTTATTGAACAAATAGGTGTTTCCATACCCTCCCAAAGATAGTTTCACTCTTCCTTGGCATGTCTGTGAAATGGGAGGCTAGAACGAGGAACTATTTTACCTTCTTGTTTATATAAATAGCTTTGCATTTGGTTATCTCTTCACAGTTGATATATTAAAAGAATAGTAGCATATAATTTCCAGTATGATCTTCATCTTCATTTTTTTTAGAGACAAGTTCTCATAATGTATGTTTGGCTGTCCTAAAACCCTCTGAATAGACCAGATTGGCTTCTACCTCACATAGCTACACCTGACTCAACTCCTGAGTACCACAGTTACAGAGGATCACCCTTTTCTTACTTGTTGCCAAGGGGACAATATACGACTGGATCTTAAATGACCCTCAAAAGCCCATATACTAAATGTGTGGCAGCATTAGGGGTGGTAGAACCTTCAGGAGGTATGGCCAGGGGTCAAGTGAGGTCATTGAGAGGGGACACTGGAACTCAGCTCTGTCCTCTTTTCCTGCTTTCTAACTTCCATGAGCTAACCCAGTCTACTCTACTATATCATCATAAACCCCAAAACAATGGCGCCAGCTGAATATAGCCAACACCTCAGGAACTCTAACACAAACTGTTTTCCTTTTGTAAGGTTCTTATCATGATTATTGTGTCATTGTCATACAAACTGTCTTGATGCAGCTATAACAACTGAGTTCCATATATAAGCTTTCTCATATTTCTAAGTAGATTGAGAAGTTTAAAATCATGGTGATTTCATGTTGGATTATTTGGTGAAGTCCTGGTTCTTGCCTCTAAGATTTCACCTTGTTGCAGCCAGTCAAGGACAGGAGCCCTCAGAGCCGATATCTCCATAACTTACCCCTTCTCTATCTTCTCATTGGTCATTACATTTAACACCTGTGTATTTGAGGGAGGTATTCAGTACATAGAAGAATGACTGCTGTGTGAGGAAGATACCCTAAAAACACCCTATCTATTCTTGACAGTGACTAACTTCAATACTAGGAACTCTGGAAATCTAAATTATTCATCTCTGTTCTGCGTGTTTATTGTGATCATTCAACAAAATGAATTAAACTCACCACTTGTAACATCACAAATTATGGAACAAAATTATGGAACAAGACTTCTAAATGCAATTTCATTTAATTAGGAGTGAACAGATCTCTGTTCTGCTTCAATTGCTTGGTGAAAAGAAAAATACAACATTGAAACAAAGAAAAAGTACTAAATTTCTATGAGAAGCTCAGTAGATGGAGTCCAAACCAGATATGGACACTGTTCCTGACAGCTGTGTGTGTAACTGCTCCCCATTACGGGAAGCCTAACCACACCTGAGACCCTACCATACCCACTCCTGCCTAAGCCTGTCCTTTGTGGTGTTACTGTCATTGGTACTGTGGATTTCTGACTAGAAATTACAGAGGAATAAGCTGCCTAATCATTAATGAAGAGCAGACAATTGGGTGGGCAGTCACCAATCTAATCCAATTCTTGGTTATCAAACTTATTTGAGTATATCCTTTTTTAAAGTATGCGCTTCCTATTGGAATGTCTAGAAAGAAATAAAATACATATTTTCATCTCCAACTTCTGCATGGCAAGCAATGACACAATCCACAAGTCACTGCTTTCTTGTGTGGTGCAAACTTCCATATGACTCCTGACAGTATAAGTAATTATAAATATGTAAATGTTTACTTAATTTTTAAGGAGACGTAAACACTCTTAAGGTTGTTTCTGACTATTTAGAATATTTTCCTGTAAAAAAATGATCCTAGGAGTCTAATAATTTATAAAATGAGATAACAGTTATACTCCATCTGTTTTCTTATTGTGAAGCTGCCCCTTAGAAGATACATATAAGCATTTAACATAAATCCTGGGACACAGTAGGTGTTCAGTGAACATTAGCAGCAACTGTTCTATGATGTATGCCAATAGATGGTGTTTTTAAATTGTTTCATTTGTCTATCATTAAGAAACAATGGTCTGGGAGCACTGCCAGTGAACGCGCTGCCTCTGTCATTCTGGGTGACACAGCTCAGGCTTGAGCTTGAGGCAGGATAATGAATGAATTAGAAAAAGCTGCAACCAACACGTGGGTGGATGTCCCCTGTCAGAGCTTTGATTTGGATTCCTTGCAGAACATAAACGTTTATTATATTTTCATTCCTTTCAAAATACAAAGAATAGCAAAGCTTCACAAGCGGAACAGCAATGCATCACACCGGAGGAAATAGTTTTAGCGAATTTAAAAGCAGCCACCGGGAGTCTGGCCATTGCAGGTGTTGTCATCATTGTCTCTTCCTCTCGCTGTTTGGCACCATTGTCTGTTTTGGTCCTTTCCTACAGATATATCCATGCTAAGATGCTAGGAACATGATCCCCACACCCACCAAAGAGTCCAAAGCTCACATAAAAGACAGTCAATTATTAAATGGATTTCTGATTTGCTGCTTTTCATATGTTCCTTAGCAGCGGAACAGAAGCTGGTGGGTGTGGAGGGAGGAGCTCCCATTATAACCACGGGAAAAAAGATGGTTTCCTCTGACATTTTTCTTTCAGAAAGACTAAGCAAAATTGCAGTACAGTTTAACAGTACCCTTCTTAACTCACTGCAGGTTGCCATAGAAACAGGAATTCCACCCCAACATGAAAGACATTTAGGGAATCTGTTAGGCTATAACATTAGCAGGATCTAAGCATTCATGCTTACTGGTAACAAGTTCAGCATCTCTTTTAGAATATCAATAACACTCATTAAATTTCTCTGCATGTAGTTCAGAGGATCTTCAAATCTTATCTGAGATTTTCTTTGTGAGTGACCAACTTGTCTGAGATCATGCACTTTATAACACTGTTCTTAGCTCACCAAGGATGTAAAATAAAACATTCCATTCCACAAACACAAGTTTCACCTGGTCCAGATTTAGATCTTAATAAAGATCATGATGGCCGAAACAATTAAGAGAATGTGCTCATATTTAAGATTTTTTAAATAATAAATAAAAATCAAGGGGAAATTCTTGTTCCGACAATTCAGGCTTTTTCTCCCATTTTAAAATTTTTATTCCCTTCATTCTGGTTGTAGCCCCATCCCTCCTTTCTTCTGAGTCCCACCAGCCCTCCCTCTCCCACATTCCATCTCTTCTATTCCTCAGAAAAGAGGGGCCCCTTCCCACCCATACCAGCTCGTCAAGTTGCATCAGGACTGAGCTATTCCCTTTCCCCTCTGGCCTGGCAAGGCAGTCCTGCCAGGAAGAAGTGATCAAAAAGCTAGGAACAGAGTCCATGTCAGAGACAGCCCTGCTCCCATTACTAGAGGATCCACATGGAGTCTGAGCTGCTCATTGGCTACATCTGTGTAGGAGGACTAGGTCTAGCCCACGCATGGTCCTTGGTTGGTAGTTCAGTCTCAGCAAGTCCCTCTGGGCCCTGGCCCCTGTACCCAACACCCACCCCATGAGAAGGAACCAAGTGCTGACACTATTAATGATACTCTGCTATGCTTGCAAGCAGGATCTTAGCAGAGTTGTCCTCCAGAAGGGTCCACCCAGCAGTGTTTTGAAACAGCCAAACATAGGGCCACTCAGAGTCTTGTGGAAAAGTAGGGGGAAGGAAGATAGGATCTGGAGGGGACAAAAAACCCCAAAATTCAGTTTAATGGAAACAATCGTTTTGGCCTTTTGTTTGTTCTGGGCACCTTTTAAGTCAGGTCTCATGTGTTTGCCAAAAAGTTTATTTTTAGTGTTTGATTTTGAAGTGCTTAATTTTAAAACACGAAATGATTATGTTTCTGGCAAAAATACATTGATCTCTTTATTTTGTTTTTCCCAAGAGCTATAAATATGTGGTTAAGAAGCCACCAATTTGCTTTAAGTAGTTGCAGAAAGGGATAAATCACTGTTTTTTTTTTTCATAAAATAAAAAAACTAGGTGAACTTGTGGGGAAAATAATGAAAAGTCTTTGTTTTGAATTATGTTTTAGAATCTCACAGCTCTTTTTCTTTCATGTGATGTATCATTAATTTAACAGTGGATGTTTTATACTTCACTAATTACCCACTCCCTTTAGTTGGCTATATGTTCTCTCATTACTGAAATATCTTGGCCATTTTCAACATGTTTTCATGTATACAGGGCAATGCTGAACACACCATGGTTGTGTCAGGAAGCTCCAACTCCACTGTCACCCCATGGTTTGCCAGGGTATGGGTGTGGGTGGGCCGCTTAATCCCCTTGCACCTCCTTTTCATTTTAAGATTGGGAAGAGGACCAACTTAGACAGCTCATACACAGTACCTGGGTGTTTTCGCCTAATACATGAAAGCTCTCAGAAACAATATCCTCTGGATTTTAGTTATTATCGTTACAGTAATTCTATCACTTAGGTAATTTAGCAACAAGTCTAAGCCAATATTTCCCTTTTTTAGAAGCACACCTCCTCATTGAATTGCTAGCCAGGAATATTTTAGGTTGATTTTTTCCCCTGAACTTATCCACATTGGGAATAACTAGATTATAAATTTTAAAGTGTTAAAAAAAAATCCCAAAGCAGGAAAGAGAAGACTTGGAAGAAATCAAAAATCAGATTTTTGAGAGAGATGCTGGAGATGCCCTCCATTTTCCACTTCCCAAAGTACCCACCAGGTGTCAAAGTAGAACAGGAAGCTAGAAGTGTCCTTCTAGTCCATCACCCTCTGCCTAGTGTGACGTGAGTGTGCAAACTGCTGCTAACAGTTCACCTTGAGCTTCTCAGCTTTCAGACAGTGCAAAATTGTTAGAAACAGGGCCTCATATTTGAATTTTTTTCTCTTCCTGGACTTGAGTTGCTGGGAAGACGTAGAGCCCTGGGTCAGGCTGCGATCCTGCAGATGATGCACAGTATGTCAGCACCTGGGTGCTGTTGCCTAGCCGTTGTGCGTAGTGGCTAGAGCATCATCTTTACTTTCAATTTAGGGTAATTTCAGCTTATGAAAGGCTACCGGGAAAGTTCCATGGCAAACTGAGATGCTTTTCTACTGTTTTCTAGAGTTAGCAACACAAATAACAGAGTGCATTGCTCAAGCATTAGAACTGAAATAAAACTCACTGCTCTGAAAGCTACAACTCTCAGGTGGAGGACACGCTTGACGGCATGCTTGTAAAATAAGAAATTTGTATAAAGAGATTTTCTAGATGGTTAAAATAAATCAATGGAAGGGGAGGGCAGCATAGTAGGGAAAGCACAAGAGACAGTTAGTAGAATGGCAGGTTAGAAAAACAATTTGATAAGAGATAATAGAAAAAATGGGTGACATTTTTGATACATGAGAGGAATAAAAATGTTAGTTTTACTCCTGATAGACAGGCCTGGAAATATACAGAGCATGGCATGTGAAGGGATATCTAATGGGCAAACTAGCATCTGACAGCTGACTCTCTCACTCAGAGTTCCAGGGCCCAAAAGAATGTTCCATTACTAGCAAAAGTTAAGGTACTGTTCTATCTGCCCAACAGATTAGATTTAAAAACTAGTTACCTTAAGGTGACCTTTCATGGGTCCCATTATCCACAACTGAGCAGCCTGATATACTTGTAGTAAGAAAATTTCCAGTTTACTCAACACAAATATACACCTTCTTTCTACTCTACCACTTTTTGCTTGTTCTTACCTTAAATTAATGGCTGTCTCTTAATTTTCTCAACCTTTATTTTTGGTTTGTTTTCCTGTAAGACTGTGATCAAGACACTGCTCTGAAATTATACAGTTAATGGCAAGCAAGGCCACCACTGCACAAACCATTCTTCCTCTTGCTTTTGTTTAAATGCTGTTGTTAAATGCTTTGGTTTCATCATGCTGACCACCACGTCTTCAGTCGATATGCCATTAAAAGCACAGACAAGCACGTAGATTAACGTCGTTCTCTGATGAATTTAACACGGAACTCATCCAAACTGGCAGCATCACCCAGGGCTTCCTGTACTTCCTGCCTAGTGGAGATTTTAGATTCATCTTGGTGTTATTTTCCTATAAGCAAACCCACAATTTTGGTTGATTGATATTGCTGAGATAAAGTATGAGAATGCATTCTAAAGTTACTGAAAGTGTTACTGAATTTAATCTTCTTCAAACAGTGATGGTATTAGGTTTTTTCTTCCATTTTTCCCCCTAAATACCTGACAAAAGCAACTTAAGGAGGAATGTATTTTGGATCATAGCTATGGGAGATACTAGCCAGTCATGGTGAGGAAGTTATGATGACAGGACCGGGTAACTGGTCTCACAGAGAGAAAATAGAGAAATGAACACAGGTGCTCAGCTTACATTTCCTTTATCCTGCCTGGTAAATCAACTCACGGAATGGTGCTACTCTTACTAAGGATGGACATTTCTACCTCAATTAAGCCACCATAGAAACTCCTAACGGAGGTTTGTCTTTTAAGTCATTCTAGATCTTATTGACTCGACAGTCAATATTAGCCATCACAATGACATAAAATAGCTGAAACTTTCCTCTTTTATGTTCATATTCTCACTCCTACATCACTAGTATCTGAAATTTAGTGTGTCTGGGTCCAACTCCTCATGCTCCCACAACATCTGCCTTTTCCATTTAACTAATCTGCACAGCGGGCAAGCCATTACACTTAGGAATACTTTATGCCTTTCTCTTAATCCCTACTCCAAATCCGTTATGTCATCAATTCCTGCTGGCTAATACATTGTCTGTTTCTTAAAAATACAAATGATTTAAGCTTTAGTAATGTTTCTGTCTAAAAATGGGCAAGCTTGGATACAGGCAGAGTTGACAGCCAAAATCTGCAAGAAAGGGAATGTAAGTCCTCAATAGTTCCTGCCTAACAAATATGTCTGTCAGCTATATTGGGCCAGAAGGCTGAAGATGATGCTCCAACATTATGGAGAGTTTTGGGTGACTGTTCAGGCAGCAAATTGTCTCTGTCATTTTTTCATTTTGGAAACTGTTAACCTGCACTTCCAGTTCACTCAGGTAATTAAGTTTGATTCCTTCTCAAGTCTCTGATGGAGTTGAAGACCATAGTTTAGTCTTACAATTAAGCTTTGTTGGTTAGAGGTTAAGATGTTTTTAGATCTAGATAAATCTTTTAAGTTAAGAGAGATGAGATATGATAGATATGGACTTTTGTTCAGAATTTTAGACTCAACAAGATAGGAAAGATATTTATTTCAAGTTTTTCAAATACAAATAATCAAATCACTATGAATGTAACAGTTATAATTCCTGATTGTTTCATGGTTCTTCCTGCTGTATGTAGTCTATTTTATTTGTGTGTAATAATATAAATGTATATATTAAAAAAGAAATATAATAATAAAAAAGAAAAAAGCATAAATAATACAAATGATTGATATTGCTGCAAAATCCTCCCAGTAGCATTCTTGACATTCTTTTCCCCCTGTTTCATGCTCAATGCAGCACACAGGGATGTAATTTTTATGTATAGACATCACATGCTCTGGGGGCTCAAAATCTTCTCAATACCTTACATCTTTCTGTAATAGCCCCCCAAATATGTCATTTCCTTCCTTGGCCCACTTTTGAGGATACTATCTTTTGTCAAATATTTGACAAACTACATGTGATAACTGCTCATGGGGATGAGTCTGGCTTCTTTGTTACTCAATGTCCTTGTCAGTCTCTTGTCTCATGCTATCAAATCACTGAACTAGCTTGAGAAACCTATTGAGTTCCTCTTGAGTAACATTAATATGTGAGAAACACAACTTTTTCTTTTCTTTTCTTTTCTTTTTTGGTGTATTTCTGTATGTGTGTGCACATGTACATTTGTTCACACATACTGCAGTGCACATGTGGAGGCCAGCGAATAACTTTTGGCAGTCAGTTTTCTCCTTCCTTCCATCATGTTGGGCAAGTTAGCTCATAAGGCTTGGTTCCAAGTGCTTTTACACAGGAAGCTATTTCACTGACTTTATACCTTCTTGAGAAGTGTGTGTGTGTGTGTGTGTGTGTGTGTGTGTGTGTGTGTGTGTGTGTGTTCAGAAGCCTTAGCATCCCAAGCAAAGTTTTATCAAGACCCCTTCTGCTCCTGTTGGAGATTGTAATGACTAAATTGACTGAATTAATGATTGAATGAATGAACATTGAATGAATGCATGAGTGAATTGCTGGATGAATGAATGAGTAACTGGTTGATTTAATAAACAAATTACCAACTAAATGAATTAGTTACTTATTTAATGAGTGAATGAGTGAATTACTGACTAAATATATTACTGACTGACTCAATAAGTTACTGACTACATGGCTCCTTCTTGTACTTTATCTTATTTATAAGAGTATTCGATAATGAACTAGTCTTATCTATTATTTCTCTTAACATATAATTTGCATATATTTTTAATTCCTTAAGAAAGTTGAATCAATGTCTGTCTGCCTGTTTTCTCTCTTTCACTATCACCCTGCTGTCACAATTACATCATTTACTTTGGGTGGTATATTTGTCTGTTATTCTAGTGTCTTTGCTTTTAAAATGCTATGCAAGGCTCTTAAAATATCTAGATACATACTTAGAATATTTATTCTTTCTCATAAAAACTATTTTCATATCATTTACTACCAAGAATGTTACCACTTGGATATTTTGAGAGATCTGTCCTATTTATCAACTTGCTTACCATTAAGAACAATTTATCTGCTCTAATGGGAATTTGATGTGATTCTATTTGTCTTTGTCAAATTTTCTGGGGTTTGAGAAATTAATTTCAGCTACTATCATATTATAGTCAGAAAACATAATGTCTCCCACTGTATTACAATATCTATTGGTATAAATCCCATCAATTTTCTTGGTGAGTACTTCAAATTTTTGATAATGCTGACTAGCCTATGAACACATAAGTCAAATACATACTGCCCTTTAATACTTATGTACCGACTGTCCCTAAATGTGTGGCTTAAAATGTATTTGTTTATTTTTGTTTATTCATAAATCTGGCTCCAAAAGGATCTGGATTTATTTTCTACATGTAATTTCTAAGCTGTACATGAAACAAGTGTACGCTCACTGGAAAATGCCTATCTGCATTCATAATGGGTGTCTATCACACACCTCATCTCTATCATCGTTAATACTACCTGTGCCTTCATGTTGAGACTCTATGTCTTAAAATGCACATAATCATAATCACTGCCTTGTTTAACTTGTCAGAACTTACCTATACTGCTAGCTCATGCCTTTCATTCCTTGGTTAATAACCAGAACATTTTCTAGATGAACCAGTGGGATTGGTAGTAGCATCACTCTTGTTATGTAGCATGCATGTGGGTGGCTCACATAACTAGCACTATGTGGCTAACTCTCCCACCCTCTGTACAGTGCTTCAGAGCTTTGTGATCTTTTGTCATCTCCAGAGATTAGTCTTTGCATAGTCCATTGTCAATCAGTCTTTGATCAGGACATTTTTCCTTTCCTGAAACCTTTGGTTTTCGGTGAGGAGTTCATGAACAGAGCATATTGGGCTGCCCTGGCTAGGCTTCACCCCTAGAGTGTGTTTTGACCTGTGATTTTACTGCTTGCTGTAGACATAGACATTTTATTAATGCTTTCTGATTCTTTTCACGTTTTTAATTTAATTTTATTTACAAATTATATGTGAGTGTATACATATTTATGTGTCTGTGAATGGGTCTGTGCATGACAGTGTACATGCCCTTAGAGAACAGAAAATGTTAGATTCCCTGAAGATGGAATTACAGGTAATTGTGAGCTATTTGATGTGAGTCCTAGAACTGAAGTCAAGTCCTCTGAGAGAGCAGTACATGCTCTGGAGTGAGATGCCATCTCTCTACCCACTATTAATGTCTCCTGGATTGATGACTACAAAGTTTCCAGTGATTGAAGAAATAGCAAGTGATCTAGAAGCAAAGCAGAATGTTTTTCTATTAATAGAGAAAATAACAATGGAAATGAATAGACTTGGCCTAAGGAATGGGATAATAAGCTCTGGTTTGCATACTCTGTTCTTCTGAGAACAATTGTAGGATGCTTATGTGAGCTTGGTATGACAGCAAAAACACTGGCATGATACGCTAATGACACCGGGCGAAATCATTTCAACCGTGGGAACAAGCATATTGAGTAGATATCTTTTCTGTTATCAGATACTTTTCTGCTCTTGTCTGTACACACCAAGGTCTCTCTTAGTACTTTTTCCTGTGATAATACCTTAAAATAATAGCTACCTTATATGACCAATTGATGATGTTTCTAATTCCACCAACAATGAGAATTAACATGTGTGTAGATCCTATGACATTCTAAGCACATTGTTTTAAGCAACTTATCTACTCATACCATATATAGAAATGGATACTTCTTATAATTTCCATTTTAAGACCATAATGAGAGGACTGGTGAGATCAGTGGGTAAAGGCACATGCCACACAAGCCTGGCTATTTGAGTTGGAATCTCAGGGTCTATGAAAAGGGGGGAAGAGTGAGTTAATTCCACAAAGTTGTCTTTGATCCCCGCATGTATGTGATAGCATGCACGCACACACACGCGCGCGCATATACACACATCATACACATATACAAGAAATTTTAAAAATTAAAAATCATTATAATAAATGCATATAGTTTACAAAATAGTGTGTAAGATTCTAACAGTAATGAAACACACACTGAATATCTGTTACTCATATAGCGAATTGGCACATGGATTCTCTCTTTTTCTACTCAGTCAACAAGCATCTGTCACGAAGGTATGCCTGTATCTTCCTTACAGAATACTTGATTACTAAGAAATTTGTAAGATTTTAAAAAATTTATGATACATATTGATATCTTGTGCTGTGTGACAACTATTGTTATCTTCCTCCACCTTATGATGTTTTAATTCTGTATTGTATCTATTATCAGTAATTTTAGTCAAATTTATCAATCTTTCAAATTTAAAATATTCTTTCTTATTAAAAAAATAAACTGAAGTCTTGCTGCATTAGGCTTGCAGCCCTAGAACACAATGCTGATAAATAGCCACTGTGCAGCATATGAGGAATTTGGGGAAAGATGATTACTCTACAAGGGTATACAGTTAGGATTTGCATTCTCAAGTCTATTTTCAGAGTTGGGACGCCATGTTGACCTCTCTGGTTGCTGGGATCCAACCTCATGTGAGGGCAGGGTCTGAAGTGGGTTGATGAAATAGCGACAAAAGAAGAATCAAATACACGACACTCTTTAGTTTAGTTTTACGATAGACAGACAGAGAGGAAGCACATCTCCTTATGGCTTGACCTACTCTGACAAACCATGTCTCTCACAGGCTCTATTTATACACAAAATCATTTCCTTAAAATCTTAATCATTCATTTCACAGCTTTTTAAAGACACATTTTTCTAAAGCATTCCTTGATTACATAAGAGTACTGAAATAAAAGAAACAGTGGCAAACAGTAAATTTCATAAGAACTAAAAATTAACATTATGATAAATTGTTTTCTTTTAACTCACTGTCCTTTCCTTAAGATGGGTGTCATAAAGCGTTGAGGTTACAGAAATGCTAGACAGGATGAAGCTACTTGAATTTGACCCTGTTTTAGTTTGGCACAGATTAAATAGAATCAGAAGTTATTTCCTACAACCTGTTACATAAAACTTGTCTTTCTACAGAAGTTTTATCTCTCTGACCCTTGTTTGATTCTTCCTTTCCTTCCTCTGTTTTTCTTTTATATTGGACAGAAGACTACCATTCCTTTCATTTGATTCTTAAAATACTGTGCTTAAGCAAAGGCAGTCTATTCTTTGTTTTTCTAAAATATAAGAAAAGTCCTGGCCTGACAAGTCTTTAGTAGGCAGTTCACTGAACCAAAATATTTTCCTCTGTGTCTCAGTCATGAACTGTTGTTTCAGTATGATTCCTATCATTATTACAATTCTATAAAGAATAAAAGAATGTCAGGATTCCTAAAGTTGCTTAATTTATCTACAGGAAGGTACCAAGGTTTGCCGTTAATTTTATGGTCAAAATCGTTTCCAGTCCGTACCAATTCTTTGTTTCTGAAGCTGAACATTAAAACCTAGTGATTCAATTACAGTTTATCAGCTTCTAAAATTTCCCCATTTTTCTCCTTTGGTAATTTTTCTCAAATCCTCCATATCATGCTTACTAATATCACTTAATAATAATCTAACTGTGTATCTAAATAATAAGTTCCATGAAAGACTCAATTTTCTACATAGCTATTTTTCACAGGGAACTTCCAGGAGTTTCATTCTTGTTAACATGAGCTTTTGTTACATTATCTCAGCTGTAGCTCTGGAGAGAGGCCTTTAACAGGGAGAAATGTAAATACAAGCAAAAGTTGTGTAGTGAATTTTCACCAAGGGCAGTGAAGGTCCGTCCAGGTCATCCGGGCCCTGGGACTTTGTCAAACAGCGCCTTTACCACACTTGGCCTCAGCATATGATGTCATCACAGCAATTGTACAGTGTGGAAATGAGACACAGAGAGGTTGGGAAACTTGCTGGAGGTTGCACAGTCAAAGCTACAGAAACTGTATGAATTTCAGCACACCTTTTTCCAGGGCCCCACATTCCCTTTGCATGCCGTGCTTTATAGGTCCAAATCTTGGTCTTATAATTCTGTTCTCACAAGCCCCACTCTACCATCTGCGTTTTGAAAGTAGTTTTATACTCTGATTACCTAGTCAGGGAGCTGGCTTTATGCATAGTCTGTGTTTTACCCACAAGGTGAAAATTTACCTCTGAATTATAGATATAGCTTATCTTTCTTTGAATTTATCACATATCCTATGTCTTATCCTGAATTTCTATGCAATTTTTGCCTCTTAGAGCCCCATCTGCTGACCTTCTAATATTCTGCATTTAGTCTATTTATAGAGGACTCTTTGAACACTCAGCTTCAGGTACCTCTTTTTCCATCGACTACAATAAACATCCCAAAAATTTTTGCACCGTCCTCTTTTCATTTTCCTCAGATCACTTTTTAGTGCTTTGTCGATTTAGTAGCAAGCAGGCAAAATGGCTCAGCAGGTAAAGGTGCCTGACTCTGAGCCTAATGTCCTGACGTCAGTTCCCAGGCCCTGCATAGTAGAAGAGACGGGATTTTTTGCAAATTTGACCTTCATACATAGGCTGTGGCACATGCACACACACACACACACACACACACACACACACACACACACACACACACGTAATAAAATGAGTATAATTCATAATAAGGCTGCCAGTACTAAGGACAATAGCCACTTTCCTCTGCCATGCTGGCAAGGTCATAAGTACAGGTACTCAATGTAAGTTAATCACAAGGTTTTGTTTGTTTGTTTCATTTTCTTTTGATTTTGTTTTTTGAAAATAAACTGCTGTCTCTCACTTCTGTGGCTTCTTTTTGTTTTAGTAAAGCAAGCTTAAGTCACTTTGGGATTTTTAGAAAGCCCAAGGATTCAACTTAAATTATCTCTAAGTATAACCTTTTGGCATGAAAATCACTCTTTTAATTTTGTTAATATATCTCTGGGTCTGACATCACAAATTCTTTGGAGGGAAAACTAAGAAACTGGTCTTTATGTGCCCCAGGCCTCTCATAACCTTTTTTTTGTGTGTGAATTTTTTTATTAATTTATTCTTGTTACATCTCAATGGTTATCCCATCCCTTGTATCCTCCCATTCTTCCCTCCCTCCCATTTTCTCCTTATTCCCCTCCCCCATGAAAGCCTTCACTTGCCAGGAAACTGGGACAGAGGGGAGGACATCCTACTGGGACTCTAGATGAGAGAAGCATGGGAGAATAGCAAAGTAGAAGGATCCAGAGGGTCCTAGAAACCTACAAGTAGAACATTATTTCATAACCTTTTTATTTGGAATGTGAAGTCTTTGACATTTTATAAGTCTGTGGTAGCACCATTGCCGGTATCTTTTTTGTTTGTTTGTTTGTTTGATTGATTGATTTTTTTATTGTAATTTATTCAGATTACATCCCAAATGCTTTCCCCTCACTTGTATCTTCCCATTCCAACCTTCCCTCCCCGCCTCACCCTATTCTGTCCCCTAACTTCTGACATTATGAATAGAGTGAGTTGTCCTTTCTTCCTCTCAGCCTACTTAACACCATTGGCTCTACAACCACAGCTGCATCACACAGTTAAAGACAACAGCATAAATACACCACAGGTCTTTTCTCACAGACTTTCACATGAGTGAAAACACAGCAGTGTGGTCTTGTGGTGGGAGTAAGACACATGTCCTGAGAGCAGTGCTACAGCTGAGGACCCAGCTTTGATACTGGCCAGCTGAAACCTTCCTACTTGTCTCTTCATTTTATCATGCCCAAGCCCATCTATTTGCAAAATGAAAGGAGTAAATTCTTACAGTTAAAAATGCTTTTAGGAGTAGAAATGATGAAATATTATCAACAAATAGAAGCCATTATTATTATTATTATTTTATAATAGACACACATTTAACAAATGGAAAAACACCAAAACTTTTTTAAATAGACAAAGAGGAGGTATAACAGTGGGATATGCATCCAAAACTGTAATTTTAAAAAACTCCTTAATTACATGTGGGAAAGTATACCAATTCTTTGAACATTTTTTCACAATTCTACTAGGATGTGTTTCATATGCAATATATCATTTACTGTCCACAATAACCATGTGGCTATGTGAGCATATCAATCCCTTGTATCAAGCATAAAAACAGAAATTCAAAGGCATCTTATAGTACCCATCCTCTTTTGTATTGTGCTTGCTGAATTTATTCCTTAGCAAAAGCATGTGTTTTTTGTGTGAGAGAGTGTGTGTACATGTGTGTGGAGAGAAAGAAACATTATACCATGAAATGTCACCAGATAATGACTCATAGCACTTTCCCTTATTAAATACATTTCCAGTGTGTTTATGGAGCACTGCCATCTTGCTGGATCAAATGACACATAATGTACCATTAAGAATAACAGCTGAATGTGATCAATCAAGGACCCAGAGGGTCCTAGAAGCCTACAAGTAGAACATTATGATAGGCAGATTTGGGCACAGGGGTCCCGCTCAAACTAAGGCACCAGCCAAGGACAATACAGGCGGTAAACCTTAAGCCCCTACCCAGATCTAGCCAATGGACAGAACACTCTCCACAGTAGAGTGGAGAGTGGGATATGACTTTCTCACATACTCTGGTGCCTCACCTTTAACCATGTTCCCTGGACGGGGACCTGGTGGCACTCAGAGGAAGGACAGCAGGTTACCAAGAAGAGACTTGATACCCTATGATCATATAGAGGGGGAGGTAATCCCCCTCAGGAACAGTCATAGGGGAGGGGAATAGGGGGAAATTGGGAGGGAGGGAAGAATGGGATGATACAAGGGATGGGATAACCATTGAGATGTAACAAGAATAAATTAATAAAGGAGGAAAAAAAAGAATAACAGCTGAAACCTGAAATCTCATTTGGAAACTTCCAGTCTGATCTCACAATGAACAGGCATTTGATTATAGGCCAAGGGAAGGGTCAGCTATGCCCTACTCTATGAGCATGTAGCTATTGCATCTCCTAACTAATGAGACAGAACGTGCCTTTCGATTAAATTGCCTGGTGGTAGCATCACCCTCATTATGTAATCTAGGGTGAGTTTATATAAAGGATGTAATTAAACATTGCCACAAATTTTGTCTATGCCTCTTGTGGTAAAGTAAAAGCTGGTCCCTTAGCTTCCTTTTCTTTGAAGTATTAGAACATGGTTGGCTGAGGTTAACAATATTGCTGTTGGGCTTTGGATATGACAGACCTTTAATTAAGGAAATATTTAACATATTTATATGAAACATGATTGCAGGATATTTAACCTGTGTTTTAGTTCTAACCCTGTACTATGTGCTTTTAAAGCGAAGAGTTGTGTGTGTTATAAATGTTATACTATTAATGTAACACCTATCATATTTACATGGATTCCAATGAATTCTTATCATACTTTTCAATGTATGTCTATGCTTATATGTAGATAGATAGATAGGAGAAAGTAAAGCCACATGGTAGAGCCATATATAATAATAAGAGAATACATATATACATATATATATTATAAATATGATCTTAACATCTGAGAAATATTCCTGTGGTATCTTAATACCAAAGATAATATATTTTAATTATTTTCTAAATAATAAGATTGATGAGTATTCTAAATTGAGATATGACAACTGCTGGCCTCTACAGATAGCTATCCTCACACATCAGCAACAGTAGAAAAGGGATGAAGGATGCAGGCACGACTCTGTGAGGGTACACCTGGTCAGCAAGCTGGTCCTAGAGATCAAGAAGACAGAAAGAAAACCAAATGTGCCCCCGAGAGGAAATGTAATGTTAAGCAGCTGCTGTGACACAGTGGGAGGTGGTGTCCCAGGAAGGAAGCCTTACTCCTCACAGTCTCTTGACAGGAAATTATGGAGAACAGCTGCTAGTGGGAGCCTTATGGTGTGCACAGCTTCAGGATGGATTGTTTATCCAGTCAGGCAAACAGAAAAGGCAAAGGAACAACGGAACATGCTTTTCCTCTGAAAATAAAAGCTTTAGCATGAAGCAGGAGGTAGGGACCTGACAACAGAGATTCATAAGCCGCTGAGCTTGCCTGTGTCCATGCACAGTACACTGGGCGCTACATGGGGTTGAGGGTACACAATTCTGTCTACAGACTGCCAACTACCTGAGCACATTCTGAATATCACCTCTCGCCTTTTCAGAAAAATAAGGAAGCAGAGAGTGATTGGGGAAAGTGGCTAAGCTAAAAGTTAGATTTCCTTCATCCATTTAGTAATTATTTCTTCAGGCCCATGAGAAGTACCTGAAGAAAGATCACTAAATGGGTGAAGGAAACACATCACTTTAAATGAGAAAGACAGTCTCCATTTCTTTTGTTTCTTTTCACAAAACTAAATGCCTCCAAATATATTACAAAACATTTGATTACATGCTAGCAGCAGCAGAATTGCTGGCATTCCTACCTGCCTGAGCCAGCCCATACACAGTGAGTTCACTCCCCCTAGGGGAGACCTAGAAAGCTCCTGTGCAGTATTTCTCAGAAAATACAGCTTCTAGTTCCATAGGGAATGAAGTGAGAAGGTATGTGGGAAACACAGGTTCCATGGGGCATGAGGTAGCTGATCTGCGAGACTCACGCCAGACAGTTGGGAAGATGAGACTGGAGTTAGTGGAGTGTTGAAAAGGAGGCCAGGAGCTGATGTTGCACCTAGAGGCAGATACAGGGTTAAAACATGTCACAGAAAAAATGAGGAAGGGTGATAGAGTAAGGGAAAGAGGGTAAAGAAAGTGGAAGGAAAAAGAAAAGCTGGGGCCACCAAGGAACATGTAGCAGAAGGCAGAGAATCGCCATGACTTCTGTAAAGACAAAATTGGCGCAACCTAAGGTATAAAACAATGGCACAGGGACATTTTAGACTTCGCTTTTTAAGCTGTCCTACATTTCAGGACACTCAGTCTCTTTAGATCCATAGGCAACAAAGAGCTCCCACAAGCCTGTTCTCATTTGGCCTTCAGTAGACTCTGAAATAGTTCAGCTGTAAACTCAGACAAGGAGAGGGTTAGAAGACCGAAATACAGAGACCCATTGGGGGAGTCGTTTATTTTAGTTCACAGGATCATGAATAAACGCACAGACATAGGAATAATGGGGATTCTAGGCAAAAAGTCTGTAAAAACCAGCTAAGAAGGTTTGGACCTTGTGTTGCATTCTTTGGGCCAGCTGAAAGGTCTGAAAAATGATAATTATTAGTTCATTTTGGCAGTAAACACATGTGAAATACCTGCTGTATGCCAGACACTGAGCCGAGTATATCATGCTCCTCTGTTCCTACAAACACAGGTAAAGTGGACTTGGTAGGCTAAGATTTCTGAGCAAATGAAAAACTAGTGCCCATCGTTGGTGGTTCTGTAGTTACATATTTCTGCTTGTTTATAAGGTAGCAGTCAGTTTTAATCTAAGTGTTGATTTTAGAGATGGAAAATGGGAGATAAAAGAAGCTGCTGAGATAGCTTTTGAAAGATCAGAAAGCACCTGTCAGATACAGAAGTATAAAAAGTGAATTCTGTGTACTGGCAGAAACATGACCAGGGGCCTGGAGCCTCTAGTCAATCAGCCTTGATGGAGGCATTATGAGCAATTGCAGATGTTGGTGTTCAGGGGTAGATCAGGGGTGGAGGCATGGGATGGGAAAAAGCTATCCAGGCAGATTATCATGGTTGAGCTCATACAATGAGGTTCTGATCCCAGCACTAGCATGGGGAACAGGTTCTGTGGACGTTAGATCATAGCAACTGCCATTCAAAGACATCACCAAGCAAAGCATGCCAACAGCTGTGGTAAGAAAGGAAGTCCAGGTTACCACTTATAAAGAATGAGGAGTGTCTATGGCTGACACTGATCCTAATCAGTGAGGAGTGCCTGAGGCGGATCAGGATTCCGACCTGAACTTTTAGGAGGAAAAGTGGGCAAAGTTTTAGTTAGAGTATCTGGTTAGAGTAGAGGCTAGGTTGTTGCCCATATGCAGACATCTCTCAGATAGCATGGCAGAAGTGGGGCCGTTCCCTACTCAAATCAGGGTTGGGCCTATCCAACTCCATAGAGACAAAGGCCATGTCATGATAGAGTCAGTTAAGCTTCTGTTTCCCTGAGAGAGTACTGGCTTCTCAGCAATCATGTAACTGGTGATCTGCTAATCTGAGTCATCACTTGGAATGTTCCTGGCCCCATTTTAACCCTGCCTCCCTTGACCCTTCTTCTCCTCTGTCCCCTGACTATATAAGCTAGTCCTGCCATTTCAATAAATGAGCTGTCCTCTGAAACAGTCTTCAGGGTCATTCATACGCACAATACTCACCTCTGAAGAGACCCTGTCCCCAGCTCCTCCACATGCTGAGACCTCAGTGCACAGTACTTGATGGAGTTGGGGGACCCACAAGACTTTCTATTTCTACGATAAAACACCACGATAAAAAAAGTAACATGGGAAAGAAAAAGGTTATTATAATTCTCACTGAAAGAATCCAAGGCAGGAACTTGGGGGCAGAAACTAAAGCTGAAGCCACAGGAATGTTCTCTATGGCTTCCTCAGGTTGCTGTCTTACACAGTTAGGATCACCTTCGCACAAGAGGTCACAACCCATGACTCATTAGGCCCTCTCATATCAACCAAGAATTATGGCAACATCAACATAGACTTGCCTATAGGCCACTTTTGTTTGTTATTATTATTTAAATCAGTTTTATTTAAGAATTTCTAACAATGACAACTCTTATAAATAAACGTCCACAGAACTGCAGCAAACAGTGTTCTTGTGGCTAGCTAAGAGACATGAGAACTTCCACCCTCCCCTGAGACACCTGAGCTCACTGGAGAACTCTGCTTCCACGTTCTCCTGCAAAGCACTCCACAAGCTCAGCCCGTGGAGCCCATCAGCTTCAGCTCACATTCCCACACCTCCAGATCAGTAACACACACCATCCAGCATTCACAGAAGTGGACAGAGGGGGAGGGGAATGCAAGTATTTCACTTAGCACATTCAACTAAAGTGGGTTTTCTGAGAACAAAATTCGGGTCTTCCAGCAACTGTGGATGCCTTTGATGCAAAAACATTTCTATGTATTTGCTATCATTTCTCTCTGCACGCTCTTTCCTTCAAAGCCACAGGATTGAGTGATACATCTCTCCAAGTTAAAAAAAAAATAGCCATTTTGTCCCACCAACTCTCTGCATGTGCTCTCTCTCCTTTTTTCACTCATCCTAGCCTTTCATGCCTCAGCACCACCATCAATCCCACACAAGGTTTCGAAGGTTCAAAAAGCCTTCTGGTTCCATATCACAGCCTGGCATACATAACCTTGATATGACACCATCTTATGGAGAAAACTTCTCAATCAGGATTCTTTCTTCCCAGCTATGTTTAGGTGTGTGTGTCAAGTTGACAAAACAAAACAAAACAAACAAAAACAAACAAACAAACGAAAAAACCCAGGAGATTCAATTCCTCTAATCTGTGTAGCCAGAAACATATAATAGTATTTTAATAGTATTTTTCAACTGATATCTTGCATTTTTAATAATAAAAAGAAACATATAACTCCCATAAATTACTTGAAAATATTATTAAAAGCCTCTTTACTGATGTATCTCATTCATTAATCCCAACTTTTAGAAATTCAAAAAATAAACTTATTTACTTCATTTTATGTGCATTGTGAGTTTTTATGTATATGCATGTATGCAGTGTGTATGCCTAGTGTCTACAGAAGCTAGAAAAAGATGTTGATCGGTGACTGTGTGATATCATATGGGTACTAGAAAGCAAGCTGAAGTCCTTTGTATGAGGAAAAAAATGCTCTCAGCTGCCAAGGCATATGAAAATCTGTAATGTTCCAACATTCAAGAATTGAACACAGAGTTTCATGATAGCAATCACTTGTTAAATAAATGAATGAATGAAAAATTATGTTAAATAGGGATTGAGTGCCTTGCCTATAATTTAAATACTGAGAATTTTGAGTATTATAAGTCATAACTATTAATTATTAATACATATGAATAATATAAACCAATGGGAGTTTGGTGACATTTTCATATATGGACATAAAATAATTCAGTTCTATCCTTTTATTACTGTATTACTTTCTGCTTCATTATTTTGAGGTGTTTGTGCAGCTGTCATACAGGGAAGTGAACTCCACAAAGAGATAAAAATTAAAACACTATGCAGATTGACTTTATCAACCTGGATCAGACTTTGGAGAATCTAAAAACAGGTTGTTATTCCCAATGTATTTAAGCACAGTACAATTGAGAAAAAAACTTTCAGGTGTGATACAATCCCTAGTGCACAAGAAAGGATAATTACATTGAATTCAACTTGGGGATCACGTCATATCTTCCAAGAAGTTGGGTTCTAGAGATATGTTACTTGTCCTTAGCTAAAATTTAAGGGCCTGAGGGCCTGGCCTCTTCTTGGCCATACAGATGACATACAGGTCATTTTTGACTACTAGCCATCTCTGTTCTTGTGGGAGCTTGGGGGAGACTCTGGCTATAAAGGTCAGTTAGATCACTAGCCACCTCTGGTACTGGTTGTAGAAGGTTGATACGTCCTGGCCCATGACACAGATTGCCAGGTTATTAGCCACTTCCAGTTCCCAGCCTTCTGGATGGAAAAACAGGGTTTTCATATTTCCCATTGGAAAGACAATCACATCCTGGTTTCTCTGGAGATCTGTGGGCACAAGGACCTTCATGCTAAGCTGCTAATCTCATTCCTTTCATTTCCTCTAATAGTCCTCAATTCCAGACAGAATGATCTTACTCAGGCCAGTCACAATTGTCCATTTGAAAGATTTATTTTTGTTGATTCATGTGAGTGTATGTATTGACGTGTGTGTGTGTGTGTGTGTGTGTGTGTGTGTGTGTGTGTGTGTGTGTGTAGAAGTCACCAGGTCAGATTCCCCTGGAGTTGGAGCTACAGGCAGTTGTAAGCTGCCTCTGTGGTGGTGGGAACTAAACTCTAGTCTTCTTCCACCCACTCTTAACTGCTGAAATGTCTCTGTCAATGTATAGAAAGAGGAGCAATGTAGATATCTATCTGTAACAATTGACTCAGCTTTAATGCTCCCTCATACCTGCCATTCTGAATCTCTTGGCCTTTAGTTATAAAACAGTAATATTTCTCCCAATTTTCTCTTTGGTGTTTAAAAGACGTATTAAATAATGACAACGTGGAGGGTGCTGATCATAAGCTTAATGAATCTGATTTAATCATTTGTTGCCCTACTGTACAGCAATCTTCTATTTTCATTCTTACCAGGTCATGAAATGACCACTACAAATATTGTCCTCAAATTGTTTCTATCAAGGTTGTAGGACACGCAGGAACATCTCTTGCTTTAAAAACACTAACAAAATCACAAACAGAAGTTCCAAATCATGGATTGGATATTTCTTTACATCTGGCAGGGGCATGGATGCCATACAAAGGGTGGTAAGACAAGAAGAAACTCGTATCTCTACTACTTAAGTGAGTCCACAAAACTGAATTTTGGATCTGAAACTTCCTCAATTTTTTGAGGAAAAAAATCAATAAAAAACTATTTTACAAAAGGTAAATTCCTAATCCTAACCACTGATCAATATTATACAGAATAAGGGGCATCAACTACATCATTGAGCTTATATCCAACACTCTATTGCAATTAAAATTACATGTTTTTTTAAATAAAAGGGGTAAAGGGAAGCCAGTAGAAATAGTGGAGAGCAGAATATGTGGATTTTGATATGAATCCTCTTGCCAATGATGGGCACAGAGACTGAGCAAATCACTTAAATTTGCTGAATTTTTGTGTGGCTATGGAGTTCAAGATGATGTTCCAGGTAAGAATATTGTGTCAACTCTAAATTCCCACATGAATACCAAGATTAAGTGTTATTTTTTGCTGCCATGGCTACGATGTTCATCTTCATCATTTCAAGTGGAGTCAAATTGAGCTTCACTTACATTGAGCAGCAGCAGCACACAACTTGCCAAGGTAAGGATTCTTTATAGCAGCAGAGTCTGATGGACATACTGCAGATGTACAAGTAAGTCCAACAGTTTAGCAGCCACATTTACAGTGAAGTATGCAAACAAATAAATAAACAAAATACCTGAAATATATAATTTAGTGATCTATTTCACATAATAACACATTATTTCAACATGCAATTATTATAAATATCACTATCAAGAGTTTAACTTTTCTGAAAACATGATACATCTGAAATCATAGCATATCTCAACTGATATGCTGAATTTTTTTCAAAATATAGTTGATGTGAGTTTTGATTTAATAAGAGGGAGAGAAACTGTTGGTTTAAATATCTATACTGGGCATATCCCATTCCCAGTCCAGTGCCTCATCCTGGAAAGCCTCAGTGACTACCAATAACTGGTGAGATCTCCAAGTGCCATCCCCCTGCTTGCACCAGACATCTGGGCAAACAGCAGCAGTGGTGAGCTACACCTGGCTCTTTGGACCATCCATTGCTGGACCTCACCTCTATGTACATTCCTGGAGGCCTACATCTCCCAGGGACCACCAGGTCTCAGGAAAAACACAGCAGCAGTGAGCTCTGACTGGCTCCCTGCACACTCCATCTACTGGACCTCACATCTACATGCATTCCCAGAAACCAACAGCCCCCAGGGACTACCATCCAATACTAGAGACAACCAGATGGCTAAAGGCCAGGGCAAGTACACAAATAACAAGAGCCTGGGCAATATGTAAACACCTGAACCCTACTATCATATTATAACAAGCCCAGTGTATCATCACACAGCTGAGGACAAGAAAATAGCCTTAAATACACTCCTATGAATATGATAGGGGCCTTCCAAGAAGAAAAATAAATAAATCCCATTAATGAATACAAGAGAATACAATCAGATGGAGGCTTTTAAAGAGGAAATGAATAATACCTTAAAGGAATACAGGAAAACACAATTAAACAGGTGAAGGAAATGAGTAAAACTGTACAAGACCTGAAAATGGAAGTAGAAGCAATAAAGAAAGCACAAGATGAAGGAATTCTGGAGACAGAACATCCCAGGGAAGAGAACTGGAATAACAGACGCAAGCATCTCCAACAAAATCCAAGAGATGGAAGAAAGAATTTCAGGCACAGAAAAATACCATAGAAGAAACTGATACATCAGTCAATGAAAATGTGAAAGCTAAAAAAATCCCTGACACAAAATATGAGAAACTATGAAAAGACTTCACCTACAAATATTAGGAGTAGAAGGTGAAGAGTTCCAGTTCCAAGAACAAGAATATATTTTCAATAAAATCATAGAAGAAAATTTCCACAACCTGAAAAAAGAGATGCCTATAAACATACAAGAATCTTACAGAACACAAATTCAACTATACCAGAAATTAAAATCCTCCTGGTACATAATCAAAACACAGTAACTATAAAACAAAGCAAGACTATTAAAGTCTGCAAAGGAAAAAGGCCAATAACTTATAAGGGCAGACCTAGCAGAATTACAATTGACTTCTTAACAAAGACACTAAAAGCTAAACAGGCTTGGGCAGATGTATTGCAGCCTCTAAGAGGCCACAGATGCCAGCCTAGACTACTATACTCAGCAAAACTCTCAATAACCATAGATGGAGAAAACAAGATATTCCATGACAAAAAATTTAAACAATATTTATTCACAAATACAGCCCTACAGAAAATACTACAAGGAAAACTTCATCTCAAGGAGAGTAACTACATCCATGAAAACACAGGAAATAAATAATTGTACAACAACAAAAACAAAACAATAGTAACACACACACACACCACCACCACCAACAACAACAACATAAAAACAGCAAAAGTTGACAATCTTTGTTTATTAATATCTCTCAACATCAATGGTCTCATTTCACTAATTAAAGAGACACAGGCTAACAGAATGGTTGCAAAAACAGAATCCCATTCTTTTGCATACAAGAAACAAATCTCAGCAACAAAGATAAACATTACCTCAGATTAAAGGGCTGGAAAAATTTTTCCAAACAAAGGAACATAAGAAGCAAGCTGGAGTAGCCATTCCAGTATCTAATAAAATAGACTTTCAACCAAAATTAATCAAAATATATTGGGAAGGGCACTTCATACTCATCAAAGGAAAAATACACCAAGACGATGTCTCTATTCTGAACATATATGCCTCAAATGCAAGGGTACCCACATTCATAAAAGAAACATTACTGAAGCTTAAATCATACATTGAAACTATCACAGTAATAGTAGGAGACTTCAAAACATCTCCCTCATCAACAGACAGATATCAAGACCAAAAGAAACAGAGAAATAATGAAACTAACTCAACATTATGAATCAGTTCCACATAGTAGATATCTACAGAACATTCCATCAAAACACAAAATAATATGCCATCTTCTCTTCCCCTCATAGAACATTCTCAAAATTGGCCACATGTTTGGTCACAAAGCAAGCCCCAAAAAGAAAATGGAAATAACACCTTGAATCCTATCAGACCACCATAGATTAAAGCTGGACTTTAACAAAAACAGAAACAATAGAATGCCTACAAATTCATAATAACTCTCTACTCAATGACAACATGGTCAGGAAAAAAAGAAAGAAAGAAAGAAAGAAAGAAAGAAAGAAAGAAAGAAAGAAAGAAAGAAAGAAAAATTAAAGACTTTCTAAAAGGCACAACATACCCAAACTTTAAGAGATACAACGAAAGCAATGCTGAGAGGAAAGTTCATGGTACTAAGTGCCTTCATAAAGAAATCAAAAAGATCTCATCCTAGCAATTTAAAAACACAGCTGAAAGCTATAGAACAAAAAGAAACAAACAGACTCAAGAGGAATAGACAGCTGAAAATAAATAAATGGCAATGCCTTGTATGGATGCAATAACTCCATTTTTAAATGGGTGGCAAAAACATAGAATTGGACAGTAGCTGTGAGAACCATCCCCAGACAGTTTCCAGCTTTGAGTTTTGAGCTTCCAGGCCACCAACCATTTATGCATAGTGCTGCTCAAGGCCAGAAACTGGGCACAGGGGTGAACAGTGATCCTCAATATACCAAGAAATCCTCAGGTTTTCAATCATGGTATTGCTGAGGGTGCAGCCAAAAAACACTTACCTTACATCCAGTGTGTGTGTGTGTGTGTGTGTGTGTGTGTGTGTGTGTGTGTGTGTGTGTGTGTGTGTGGTCTAAGACGATGCTTGAGTAAGTTCTTTGGACTATGAAATTGTGGCCAGCAAAACCCAACTCGGGGATCTCTTTGCTCTTTGCATACTTTGGAAACTGCAATTAACTCTTGAGGTTGGATGTAGAATGGGAGCAGAGGAGAGAGCTAGAGACTACACAATCCCTAGATTGTGGACTCTAAACCTCAAAGTCGTTAGGAGACTGAAATGTTTTCAACAAGAAAACAACATGAAGATATTTGCATTACAGAAAGAGAATTTTATTGGCCAATATGGAGAAAAGCTCTTTGAGAAGAAGCAAGTAGCTAATATCTACTTATAAGTGAGTATATGTCATGCATGTATTTCTGGGTCTGGGTTACCTCACTCAGGATGATCATTTCTAGTTCCATCCATTTGCCTGCAAATTTAAATATTTTTAAAATTCATTATCTCTATGTTTATAATAGCTGAGTAGTATTCCATTTTGTAAACGTAGCACGGTTTCTTTATTCATTCTTCATCTGAAGGCATCTACGTTGTTTGTTTCCAGATTCTGTTATTACAAATAAGGCTGCTATGAACATAATTGAGCAAATGTCCTTGTTGTGTGGTGGAGCATCTTTTGAGGGCATATGCTGGTGCTTGTTGTGGACTCCTGGTGAAGTGATGGCAGTGCTATGAAAAAATGGAGGAATGGAAGGAACCAGAGGGTTCAGGAGCCCGACAAGGAGCCCATCAAGGCCTGTGTATCTGGACCCAGGAGTCCTGCACAAACTGCTGTACCAATCAAGGACAGTGAATGCAGTAAACTTAGACCCCCTGTTCAGATCTAGCCAGTGTACAGCTCATTCTTCAGGGTTGTGGGGAGAACAGGGACTGCCTCTGACATGGACTCTGGTGCTCCTGATTTGATGGCGTCCCCTTGATGGGGAGGCCAAATGGCACACAGAGGGGGGAGAAGCAGGCTATCTGGATGAGACTTGATAGGCTGTGGTCATTTGGTAGGGGAGGAAGTCCTCTTCTGTCAGAGATCTAGGGAAGGGGACTAGGGTAAAAGAGGGAGGAAGGGTGGGAACAGGTAGATACAATTGAGGATATGGCATTTGGAATACAATCTGAATAAATTATAATAAATTAAAATGAAAGAAAGCAAAGATGGAAAAATAGAAAAGAAGCAAGTAGTAAGGCAATGGGAGTTTTATGTAAGATAGAACAGTGCAGTTCATTGTACCATGCAAATCTGACTGGAATTACCCACTTAGCGTAACATTAACGGTTTTCTGTGCCTGGAAGAAAAGAAGTTTGTCTAGTAAAGATGACCACTCTAGACAGCAACAAGCCTTCCTGTCACTCACAGAGCAGAGGCATCGTGTGTATATAGATTGCTATCTTGATCACAAGCACTGACAGCTGGGGCTGTTATCAGTGTCAGAAGTTAAAAAAAAAAAAGTACAGAGCTGATAATCTTATCTAAGAGACAAGAAAAGAAAATTTTAGACTGAAGTATTCAAGATTATGCAGGTCTGGGTTGTGGGACAAGGAATGAGGCCTTTCCAGGGAGAACTGGACTCATGACAATGGACTCAATGTCCCCTGTGGTGCTGAGAGAAAACCAAGCCCCAGTGATAACATTCCCAACTGGTTCCCCCTCAGACTCTGTGAAGCCTTGTATCCTTTTAAGAACACTGACTGTAATCTTGTACAAAATTATTCCAGGGGTGGGGGCAGGTAGGGCATAATTGAGCCTCGGCAAAATGGTTTCTTAATTATAAAAAGAACCATCTTACCACAACATAGGATACTTATTTTTTGAGACAAGAGATCGTGTCACCAAAGCTGGCTTCAAACTCAGCACATAACTAAAATGTGAACTTGACCTCTTAATCTCCTTCCTCTACCTCCCTCATGTGAGAATAACCTAAGTGAAACAGTACATTCTGCTTTGGAGGATCAAGTTTTAAAGCTTGACCACACATGTAAGAGCACATGGAAGCTTTTATATTAGAAAAATTATTCAGTATATTAAAATGTAAACGCACCCATGGAAAGATACATTTGCATTTTATGTTTGTTGTTCACTGTTCCCTATGAAATGGTAAGTTACCCTCAATTATAAATGGTTAAACATGCAATGACACTCGGTGGTTTCCAGGATAAGTTACAGTTTTATCTCCTTTCATAGCTGATTTTAGACTGTGCATTGTGGTCATTTGGTAGCAGGTATCATTCAAATAGCTTCTAAGATGACAGGAACACAAAATGTGCAAGAAATATTATACAGAAAATGTGAATAAGTCTCAAAAGCTATCATCTAACACAGTCTCTATCTATGATATCTTTGATAGAGATCCTGATGCTTCATCTCAGCCACTGAATAAACAGGACTGATGCTGGAAAGGAGGAGATACTCTGTGATCTGTGTAAGTGGAGCAAACCATTACCGTTCTTTACTTTGAGAAACCTAGGCTTGTTAGACCCAACCCCTTCTCTGCCTTTACAGATGTGCTATTTTAAAAAGATACAAAATCATGGGACATATGATTTAAAAGTTGTTAAGTCTCTTAATGGCAGGGACAAACTCCAAGATTTGGTTACTTACTTCTTTATGCAGTAATAGAATATACTGGCAAATCAAATGTCCAAAGTTGTGTGGGGTAATTTCTGGGTCTTGATTAGATTCCCTTGATCAATCAGCCTATTTCTATGACAGCACCAAGCTGTTTTTCTTACTGCTCCTTTATAGTACAGCTTGAGAACTGGCATGCAGATTCCTCTGGACGATCTTTTATTGTACAGGCTAGTTTTAGCTATTCTGGGTACCTTTTTTTCCATATGATGTTGAGAATTGATATTTCAAGGTCTGTAAAGAATTGTGTAGAAAATTTTATGGGAATTGTATTGAATCTGTAAATTCCTTTTGGTAAGATGGCTATTTTTACCATGCTGATTGTCCCAATTCATGAAGCTGGGAGATCTTTCTACTTTCTGATAGATCCTTCAATTTCTTTCTTTAGAGACATGAAGGTTTTTTTCCATAAATGTCCTTTACTTGCTTGATTAGAGTTACATCAAGATACTTTATATTATTTGTGGCTATTGTGAAGGGTGTAATTTCCCCCTAATTTCTTTCCCAGCTTGCTTGTCATTTGTATATGGAGGGCTACTCATTTTTTATAATTGATTTTGTATCCAACCACTTTGCTGGAGTGTTTATAAGCTGTAGGAGTTCCTTGGTAGAATTTTTGGTTCACACGCACACACACACACACACACACACACACACACACACACACACACACACATATACTGACTGTCATATCATCCACAAATAGTGATACTTTGACTTCTTCCTTTCCAATTTGTATCCCTTTGATCTCCTTTAGTTGTCTTATTGCTCTAGCTAGGACTTCACATACTATATTGAAGCGATACTGAGAAAGTGGACAGCCTTGTCTTGTCCCTGATTTCAGTGGAATTTATTTTAGATTCTTTCTGTTTACTTTCATGTTTGGTATAGGCTTGTTGTATATTGCCTTTATTATGTTTAGGCATGTGCCTTATATTCCTGTTCTCTCCAGGTCTTTAAACATGAATGGGTGTTGGATTTTGTCAAATGCTTTTTAAGCATCTAAGGAGATTACCATGTTTTTTTTTCTTTCAGTTTTCTTTTATGATGGATTACATTGATGGATTTCTATGTATTGACCACCCTGCATGAGGGGATGAAGCCTATTTGGTCATGCTGAACGACATTTTTAATGTGTTCTTGGATTTGATTTTCAAGTATTTTATTGAGTGTTTTTACATCAGTGTTCTTAAGATAAATTGGTCTGAAATTCTCTTTCTTTGTTGATTCTTTTTCTGGTTTAGGAATCAAGGTGACTGTGGCCTCATAGAATGGGTTTGCTAGTATCCTTTCTATTTCTATTTTGTGGAATAGTTTGAAGAGAATTAATATTAGCTCTTCTTTGAAGGTCTGATAGAATTATGTGTTGAGTCCATCTAGCCTGGGCTTTTAAAATTAATTAATTAATTAACTAATTAATTAATTAAAAGCTTTCAATGTGTGTTTAAATTGCTAGTATGAGATCTTTCCCATTTCTTTATAAAGACACTTAGTGCTACGAATATTCCTTTTAGCACTGTTTTCATTGTGTCCCCAAAGTTTGGGGTATGTTATGCCTTCATTTTCATTGAATTTTAACAAGTTTTACTTATTTTTATTTCATTCCTTCCCCAGAGGTCATTGAGTAGGGAGTTGTTCAGTTTCCATGAGTTTTTGGGCTTTCTGTTTTGTCATAGTTGAGTTCCAGATTTAATCCATGGTGGTCATGGAATATCTTGTTTTCTCCATATTTGGTGATTGAAACTTTTGCTGGTTATAGTAGTGGATCCTAGGCCTTTGTGGTCTCTTAGTGTCTGTATGACATGACATCTGCCCAGGACTTTCTGTCTTTCATAGTCTTTGTTGAGAAGTCAGTTGTAATTCTGATATGTTTGCCTTTATATGAGACTTGGCTGTACTAGTTTGCATTCCCACCAGCAATGAAGGAGTGGACTTTTTGTCTTGCAACTTTTAATATAGTGTTCTGATTATTATGTGGTAGGAGGATTTTCTTTTCTGGCTCAATCTATTTGGAGTTCTGTAGGCCTCTTGTATATTTGTGTGGTCTCTGATGGTCAGGGGGTTTGCAGGTAAGCATAGATGATGAGGCCTTGGTTTCACACCCTGGTCACTTCTGCTCGGTTTACTGTCTCTGTTGGCTCCCTTTTTATAACCCAGGTTGGCTGGGCAGCTGAGGAGTGGGCAGAAAGGTATCAAAACAGAGAGCTTCTCAGTCCACTGTCTCTGTTGGTTCCCTGTTTGTGAACCAGGTATACCAGGCAGCTGGGGAGCAGGCAGAAAGATACTGAGCAGGAAGCTGCTACTGTGGGCCTGCTTGCCTACTAGGGGTGGAGGACCATCAGCAATGCTGGAACTTTTGCAGCCCAGCACTCTTTCTGGGCCCCAGAGGTCAGAAACTGCCAGCCATCCAGGTGTGTGCCTAGTTGTTGGAGTACACATCACGTGCCTGGTTGGATCCCGGGTGACTTGAAATCAGATCCACTTGTGTTCCAGAGCTCTGTGCTAGAAGCCAGATGCTGGTGGTTTTGCAGGCCACAGCTCCCTCTGAGCCCCAGGAGTTTAGAAGCTGCCCACCAGCCATGTCTGTGGCACTAATTTTCAAAGCATGTACCCCCAACCCCCGGTGCCTGCAGAGACTCAGGATATTTCTGTGGATTAGTTGGGTGGCCTGAGTGGACTCAATGCATTCCATACAGTTTGAACTCCTCTTACCTTTGTTTTGAGGTTCTCAGATCAGTCCTTAGGTCACTCTACAGTCACTGCTCTCTTGGTGATCAAACAACGTGTATGTTTGGCAACACCATCTTGGATTTCCCAACATATATGTTTTTTGACTAACTTTTATCATAATAAATTCCATGTCATTTCATCTTGAGACTAACCTTGTACATCTCAGTTTTAACATTTGAAGATAATCAGCATTACTCTCGGGCCTCCTCTTCTCTGTGAGAGGCCTTTAAAATGGCATTTCCTATAGAATCTTCTGGAACTAGAGCTAAGGCCTTTGCAGGAGAGGTGATAGTGGGGATATGGCTGCTGGAACAGCACTAGAAATCACAAAAACTCCCATACAGAGCTTCAAATTTTCTTAACCAAGGTAGACAAGTTTTTTTTGACAGCCAAGAAATAGGAGAAGAACAGATAGTTTGACAATTATCTCACAAATATGTACTGTGACTGTGTGAAAAATGCTTTCTGAACTTAAGAGTCTGTGGTATGTGCTTAATTTAGTAATCCAGACCAACCTGATTCAGGTATGTATGGTTCATAGGATTCAGAATAGAAGATTTCTCTAGAGGAAGTTGTGATATAAGGGGTCATGTACCAGCTATGACTTGAAAGGACTAAGTGTGCCTGATGTTCACTACAAGTTCACTGAATCCTGCACTCACAGTCATAGTTTCTAGAGACCATCACAGCCATCTCAAGGGAACTGTTGCCTCTAAATTTACAGAACACTCTTGTGAGCCTCTTTGTCATACTGTTAAAATACATATCATTTCTAAGATATATATGTGTATATACCTGAGTTCCATGCAGCATTTACTTTTGCTACTGTCTGAGATTTCAGATATGAAGTTGTAAAGGAGGTAGCCAAGTCCACCAATGTCTAACTATAGCAGTTACAAAATCTACCATAATAAATAATAAATTAAAAATTATACAAGGACAGCAGGGCTAACAAAATTCTCAACTGCAGTAATATCCTGAGTCTGAAACATACATAAGACCTGAGAAATGGAAAAGAAAAATAGAGACTAAGAGTGAGGAGAGAGAGAGAGAAGACAGAGTTGGAGAGATGGCACAGTGTTTAAGAGCACTGGCTGTTCTTATAGAGGATCCTGGTTTGATTCCTAGCACCTGAACAGCAGGTGTGTGTGTGTGTGTGTGTGTGTGTGTGTGTGTGTGTGTGTGTGTGTGTCCTCACAACTATCTATAATTTCAGTTCTAGGGATCTAGCACCTCCTTCTGGCCTCCACAGGCACTGTACACAAATGGTGCAGAGACATGTGTGTAAGCAAAGCACAAGCACAGATAAAAATAATAAGTAAATCTATATATATGTGTGTATACACACACACACACACACACACACACACACACACACATATATATATATATATATATATATATATATATATATATATACAGAGAGAGAGAGAGAGAGAGAGAGAGAGAGAGAGAGAGAGAGAGAGAGAGAGCAAATGGTCATAGTCTGTACCACAGAACAGATTGTAATATTTGCTTCTTCCACTTACAGATGAATCTTCTTTACATATGATGCAGCCAGACACTTAAAGTAGAATTGAAAACAAGGTTAAAATGGGCAGCTTTTTAAAAAGCCATCACCTTTTAACTTATGATTCCTGTGCCACCATAATAATCTCAAAACAAACAAACAAACAAAAACAAAACCAAAACCCGCTTACTGTCTATTCCCTTTATGACAAATACATTAGTGATCTGAGGACCCCACATACTTATTGGAAGGTATGGAGACCTGCGTCTGAGTTTGTGGAGGCCAAAGGTTAGCAGCAGGTGTTTTCGTCTATAGCTTTCCACATTGACTCATTGATTGATGATTGACTGATACAGGCCTCTCACTGAGCCCAAAGCTCATTGTTTCAGCTAGATTGGCTGCCCAGGGAACCCCTCAAATCCACTCATCTTTGCAGCAACAGGCCAGGGTATCCAGGTTTTATTTTTATATGGATGTTGGAGATCTAAGCTATGGTCCTCGTGATTATGTATTAAGCACGGTACTCACTGAGCATCTCCCTGGCCCTGATCTAAACTTTAAAAAAAAAACCATCATAAATCCATATAACAGTTAGGACTATTTATTTACTTCTTGTTTTCGTTCATTTTTTTTCTTAGAGAAACTGAAGATAAAGGACAAAAATAAGCAGTGATATATACAAACAAACAGGAAACAAATTCTCCCAATGATGATGCAGGATGCCAGGGCCTCACTGTCAGTTATGTTGTGATGGGGCCAGGTCACTCTCAGCTTCTAGGCCCATCCACTCACTGCTGAGCAGGCACAAGTCAAACTGCATGGATCCGTTCTTGCTCCATCCAGTGTCTGAAAAAGCAGCAGTGGGTCACAGCAATGCATTTCATGCTTTAGACAAGGAGTCTTCCTCTAGAATTCCCTCCTGTGTTAGCTTGTTCTCACCTTGTTTTCTGCCTGGAAAAGTCAATATTTGAAGAGAACAAGCAGGGTATTTATGAAACTGTAGGGGTGAGCATTTTATTTGGAAGCCCTAACTGTGCTTTCCACACACCTTTTGAGGCATCTCCATGGGAAGCCAGTATAAATGCACCTATTATTTTTGTGATTTGAGCTCCTAATTTGCACCTGCTTTCTATTGGATAACTCTAAGAAGTTGAGATTGCAAAGTTTAAAAAGAAGAATACCTGTTTAATGTTCCATGCAGTCAGATTTCATGTTTGGTGCTTGCTCACAGCCAAAGCCTCCGGCAAGAGACAGAATGAGCAATTTAACCAATCACTGACTGCTTGAGTCCATTATGCAAATAGAAATAAAGCTCCTCTACCAGTAGAAGAAAATAAAGCCTTCTCCGGATCTAGTCCTTGCTCATATAGACTTATTTTAATGACTGTAACATAAAATAGGCTCCTTAAGGCAATCTGTAAAATATAAGAAAGGAAGCCTATTTTAAAGTTATAGACATATAGAAACTTAGTGTTAAGGGGCATCATACAAAAATCCCACCTCCCTTTCTTTGTTGGATATAACAAATAGCATGTTTAAGCTTTAAAGTGTAATGAATCCTGGAAAGTTTATGTATATTTATTGGTAAACTGACTTCTTCAGTCTCAGCCTTCACTAATTTCTTAAAAAATCAGACTCTTTGAATAGAATTGTTTGATTCCTTGTAACAAATAGCAATAACCTTGGTGATGGGTTCCAGGAAGGCTGATATTACCTACTTTTGGAGCCAGCCATCCTAAACTGAACTGAGATTTCTCAGAGGTCTGGAGGATGCACTCCTGCCCTCTCAGGCACATGAAAGAAATTAACTCCATCCAACTATTGCGAGCTGTCCAAACACATCCTTCTTGTTATCAAATAAAATTTGTGAGGGTACTAACTCTTGGTTACTTCTTTACCATAAAATTGGGTAAAGCAACTTTTAGAGAAAATATGCTGTCTTTGAAAGGTGAAACTTCATAGTACCCTGACAATGGACAAAATGGGTGCCCTTCAAGCAATCGAGCTTGTACAGATGAGGGTAACCTATCATCATCTATTTAGTAAGTTCAGTACATTGCTGTCCAAGTGTCCTTAGTTCAACTCTGACGTACCTGTAAGGCTTGCTGTTCTTTTTTATTTTAATTTTATTAATTTATTCAGATTACAACTCAATGGTTATCCCATCACTTGTATCCTCCCATTCCTCCCTCCCTCCTGCTTTCATCCTATTCCCCTCCCTTAGGTCTAAGACCTAGGGGGACCTCCTCCCCCACTATGTGGTCATAGGCTATAAAGTCTCATCTTGGTAGCCTGCTTATTCTTTCTTTGAGTGCCATCAGGCCTCCCCACCAAGGGGAGGTGGTCACATGTGGAGCATTAGAGTTCATGTCAGAGTCAGTCCCTGCTCTCCACATAACTGTGGAGAATGTCCTGTCCTTTTGGGTAGATCAGAGTAGGGGTTTGATGTTTACTATTGTATTGTGCAATAGTTTGAGCAGACCCCCCTGGGCCCTGATCCACCCATCATGATGTTCTTCTTGTATGTTTCTAGGATCCTCTGGGTCCTTCTATTTCCCCATCTCCTATAACAGGTGGAAGACATAAAAAAGGCATATAGAAAGGCACTGGAAAAAATTCATGAAAATACAAACAACCTTAAGTCTTGCTGTTTTATATGAGAAAAAAGTCAGACACCCAATAATCTCTCTCTCTCTCTCTCTCTCTCTCTCTCTCTCTCTCTCTCTCTCTCTCTCTCTCTCTAATCTTTATTCATAATGATGATGGTGTTGGTAATCATCATTTACTGGTATTTCTATGTCAGACACTGACGATACACTGAAGTGGGGTCCTTTTGTATGGGTGTTACGATCCTGAGTCTAGGAGAAGGAGTGGTGAACCATATAGATTGAGAGAGATTGACATCCTTGCTATTGTTTGTCTTGTGAGTATGGAGGCTTAGGTTGAAACACACACATATTACATGTCAGCACAAGAATTTCTAACTGTAACTCAGCCTCCAATTTTAAATGATTTGAACACTTCAGAACAAATTTCCTATGTTTTTATTGTTGTAAAATAATTACTGCGCTTTATAGGAAAAATTTAAAGGGTATTCTGAGCCTAATATTAATTACTATGGCTTAGGAACTTGAATTAAAGTTACTCTAAATGACACAGTCCACACTGAAAGATGTAACACAAAACTGTATGATCATAGAAAACAAGTCATAAATCCATGTGCTTTAGAACATATATACTAGGATGTCTGTATTTCTGTATCTTTGTAAGCAGCAAATGCTCTTTCTGGATATGTGATTTTGGGCTACAAGATGGCTTACTGTCATAAAGATCAGAAAGCTTGTTTATTGACCTGGTCAGAACTAATGAGCTAATAATACAGCATTTCAAATGCCAGGTAAATTTGAGATCTCTATGAGTGGTCAGTCTTCTCACTTGAAAGCTAGTTATTGTGCATTTTTAGAATATGTCTATACTGGGAACATCTGTGTATAGAAAGATGAGAGTTGTTTTCTCCATGTTATGGCTCTTAGCAGATATCTGTGATTTAACACTTATTTAATAGTAAAACTCTCATTATCTTAGAATTGAGTTTTTGTTATTGGCCTTAGTTTCTTACAGAAAAACCAATAGCACTGACTCATATTTGCTTTCCAATATTAGAATATTATTTTATTCTATCCAATCTGTCTAAGGGTCCTATGAGCTTTAATTTGCCGAAGCTAATCCAACTGAATTTCTCCATGCCTGGATGAAAAAAATCCCATGTCTCCATTGTCTATAAGCAAGAGGCCCAGATTGAATTAGCTTTTTTGACACAATGGAGTGGCAATCCATCTTACTTATGAGCTGTGGCAGAACAATTCCAAACGTGAAATACTGCCCCCAGGAACTATCATGAGCTGTAACTCCCCCTTTGTTGCCCACTAGAAAATGTGTGAAAGTAACAATGACAGGGTTGTGCGGCATGGAGAAGTTGCCCACAAGTTCCCCATGCTGTAGTATCTAGCAGGCTATGACACAAAAGATGAGGTGAGTGCTTATGTCATCATTTAAACTTAGGAAATCTTGACAGGAAAAATCAGGAGTTTCCTAAAGTTGGGGCATAATAACTCACAAGGGGCAATTCTTTTCCTGCCTTTCAATCTATGCATTTAGTGATGTCACAAATACATTCAAATAGGCAATCATGTAGAATATGAAGTCACAGAAGCCACAACACTACAATAAAGAGATCGCTTGTGCCAGAGTGCTTTATCAGCACACATATGGTAGATAGTCTCTTCATCACAGTGCTTGCAGTACCCTGAGTACCATGTTACAGTCTTCATCTGTGACACATTATATGTGATATCTTTCCCAATTCTCATTCTTTAAACTACCCTCTGATTTTATTATTTTCCCTAGAATAACATGAGGAAACAAGCATACAGCACAGGCCAGCAAATGCTTGAGTCAATATTCAAACCTAAATCACCCTTGGTAGATCACACCATAGTTATGCTCAACCCTGAGCTCTGCTGGCTCTTGACCATATGGGCAGTGGCTGTGATTGGACATGCCATGCACTTGGAGAGTAAGAAACTGATACACTCACCAGTGTGGCCTTCAAAATATTGTACCTCTTCACTAGGCTCATCAGTGCTCACTGGGAATTTCACATAGGTGCAGAAAAAACATATCTCATCATCCTCAAATTCAAAGTTTTAAAGCAGAGAGGAATATTTTTATCATAAAAATATGCTGGGAATAGAGTGTATTTTTATTATGTAAGATTTTGAAATCCTGGAGGGTTCTCAGAAATTTATACTTTGGGAAAGTCATACTGCCTCAAGGCTCAGAACCCTTGGGCTTCACCAATGAGCTAAAAACATCCTACAAGAAGGGTGTCCCAAGTGCAGTTGTTACACAGCACCGCCCCAAGTTAGACAAAGGCTTTTCCTGTTGGCCTTTTTGAGCTCTTGGTGTTCCTGCATTTTCTTAGCCTTGTAGGCTTAGATTTTTCAAAACCTACTTTCTTTAGGGTTCTTAAACATTTCAACCTCTCTAACCCACCAACTAGAGGAAGGGGAGAAAGAATGTTAATAGGAGAAGGGGGTTGTGGGCCTGCTTAGACATAGTTCCTTAGGCCAGTTCCACTCTATTGTCAGGATACCAGCAGTTCAGTCCAGTAGGCAACACCAAGCAGCACACTAATCTGTAGAGGTGGCACAATCCAGCAGAAACCTCAAGGCTACTCCAAATCAGCATGAGTCTGTGTAAGCAGCCAGAATCAGCCAGAATACCATGAGAAGTTCTCTGGAACCTGCAACGTAAACACCAGCAAAGACCAGCAAGTGTTGCACAGCTTAGAAATGCCAAAAGGCTCACCCCACTGCCCATGGTTCTATTTACACTCCTTCCAAACACCGCATGCCCTCTCACAAGACATCTTCCAGCAAAATAGCACGTGACACAACTGAGTCTTCAACGAAACCGGAAACTTCTGCTTCACAGCCTTCTTTGGGAAGGACCATCTTAGCCATGATCAGCCCTGATACGAAGCAGCTGCCCTATTCCTCACCCCTTGGAGTGAGGAGATCTTCCCTAGTTCATCTCAGGTGTGGTGTGTCTCAGTGTGGAGTGCTTCTACTCAACTTCTCCTTTGAACCCCTGTTGACCCTTATGTCTAAGGCTACATTATTACCATAACTTCTGTATTTATCACTGTGATTTTATACTACTGACTTTTGTTAAAGTTTTAAAGTTTATTTTCTTTCTTTTTTTTTTTTTTTTTTTTTTTGTTATAGTACACTGTCACCCTGAGAATCAGTGTGGGTATCTAAGTGTTTCAAGAGCAGTGAGCTTGTGAACAGTGTCATTCTCAATCCTAGTCCTGAGAGTAGTGCTTAACAGAAAGGTTTTCAAGAAAGCCTGCTAGGGAATGCACAAGGGATGAAGTCTGCAAGCCACCTGTCCCACAATTCGTCTGCACTCCTTAGCCTCTACATCAATTTTAAAAAGTTGCTAGGAAACCTCAATGGTACACCACTTGCTTTGAATGGATGAGGCTCTGTGTTAAGCCCATAACACTGTTAAAGAGAAAAAAAGGAACAAAGATTTTAGTGTCATGATGAAAAGGATATGTGTGTGTCTACAAAGTATTTAGTAAGTACAAAGTACAGAGTAAATGTTACTACTGAATTTTATACACATAATATTTATATGTACACAGACTACAAAAAAAAGCACACTTCTGCATTTTGTATTTCACAGAACTTGGATTGCAGAGGTTTGGTAAATTAAAGAACATAGATTCTTTAAAGTCCAAACTACAGGAAAGCATTGCATTGATCTTGTTGAGCCACCAAGTATTAAGTCATGTTAGTCCCAAAGAGCAGCAAAAATCATAGAATCCTTTGCTCACAAGAATGCCAGAAAGTGTCAGCAGTAAAATAAAAGATGACAGCTATAGTGATAAACAGTACAGGCACTGGCAGAAAGTGGCTTCATCTCCTTGATATGTTGTACTTACAACGTATGGCTGTTTTCTCTGATGTGCTTGTGTATTTTTGGTGCCGAGTTCACATAAAAAATGACATTTTTATTTGCTCTATTTAATTTGAATTATAAATTTTAATAAGGTTATTTTCTTGCTATCTAAACTAGCTCTATGTTCATTATAAAAGTTTTCTTGAACAATCTGAGTTATCTGTTGTGATAACAAAAGCATAAAGATTTTACTATTAAAAATACAGTTTTTCAAAGTACAGCCAAAATTTGGGGTTTATTTAATTGTTGTAGTTCAAGAACTATAGATGAGTTTTGATTGCCATGAATTGATAAGCGATGTTCTCCAGCCTGTTTCCTAGCTTCTATAATCTGTAATGATTCTGTTATAGCTACTAGATACAGCAGTGCCCCAAGTCTAAATGAGGGTGTTCATATCCTAACGCTGGTGAGAAAAACAAAGGTAAAGTAGTCTGGTAGATCATCGTTTTCTTCCATTCTCCATTCTTAAACTTTACATAGCATATCTCCCCATTAAGCCCCACATAAGCCTTTGCTTCAAGGCTGAGTGTGACATGTGTTTTCTGTGGGGACATCCCCACTTACTGCAGAGGTTCTGGAATCCTTGCTCAACTTCACCATCTGATGGAAGCACAGAACATTTTCATGTTGTGGTATGGTAACTGAAATACAGCCAGACTAGCTCGTGCTCTTGGGTGCTCTGCCTAAGAAGGAGAAGTTAAAGAAGCCTGCTTCCTGGCACAAGCCCAGCCCCCACTCCCTGTATAATAACAAATACATTTCTTTCCTTGTTCCACCTCACATTCAACCATCTGCTACTTTTATTCTTTTTACTTTTAAAATGTTGTTTATCTCAGTCATACTCCCACTTCTTCATTGTTGTGCTCTAGATACTATTTTATTGCGCACAAACATGCCTGTATTTTTCTAACCATCAGAGCAATGTCTGTCCATTAATGGGCCACTCATAACACATTTTGAAATATGCTGAATAGATTTTTCCAGCCAGGAAGGATCTCAGGTCTGGATTCTTGCTATTTAGTTATACATGCTACCCAGGTAATTTTTCCTGAGCTCATTGTTTTCTTGTCATATGTTTAAAATTAAATCATAAGTAACCAGAACACAGTCTTAAATTTCGGATGTCTGCCTTAGCTGCCTAGAAGTTTGAAAAACAACAACATGTGTTGTCTGACTTTGCTGCTTTGGTGGTGCCTTTGTTAGATGTTTTATCTAATTATCATTACTACATTTAGTTTTCAAAAATCAATGCCTTTGCCATCTGGACAATTACTGCTAAGCCAACAAAAATATTTTGGTTCTTCCTACATGAATGCTAATTTACAGAGAGCAATTCTTTATTAGTAAGGTTATTAAGATGAATTTCTGGTCAACCTTGCTGATTTTAGAATTTATCACACCAAAAGTTTAGTTTTTAATCATATAATTGAGAGATAAGTGTAAATAGGAAGATATGGGGAGTTATGCAGTATTTGGGGAGCACTGGGCTGGGAGTAGAAATAAAGGAAAAAGTAAAGAGCTTAATGTCTGTTTGGGGGAAATAAACAACGGGAGCGATGCCATGCACTTAAAATAAATCTTTTGAGCTTGCATTGCTTGAATTCCTTCTTGTTCTCGTTCCTCACGCTGTTCAAACTCTACTCGCATACCATCAACTCCTTCACATTTCTGTGTCTTAAAGCTGCAAGGAGAAAGTCTATGGCTTCTGTGGAGCAGGGGTACATGTGTGCAGGCATGGCACTGAATCTTCCCATCCTCCTCTGTTAATCCGGAATCCTAGTCAAACTTGGTAGACATCAGCAGCAGAAGACTGACTGAACACGGCCTACACTGTGAGCTTCCTCGGGGCTACTGCCATATGAAGGCAGGCTGTGGCCTGGTACAGAGGATAGACAAAGTGAGGCTCTGCATGGTCTATAATCAAATCCCTACTCATCTCTGAGGTGACACTGCATCAGAGGTAATGCTTGCAGCGCTCGGAGTCTAATACAGGGAAAAAGGTACAAAAGCAAACACTAGTCTGGAAGCGCCATGTTGTTGGGGCTGGCTGGGAAAGGCATTACAAAGCTGCTGAAATATGTGTGGGCTTGTGTTGACCATTTCTGTTTATAAGGAGATGAACTCCAAAGCATCAAAGCTATAAATTTTGTTTCTTTGTACTCCTAAATACATGGAATGAAGAATCTTGATGATTTGGGCATTCATTTGTATTCCAATTCTTCTGATATGTCCTCCTGGAGTGGGAACATTGAAGGCCTAATTTACATTTCTCATGTAGATGCATCATCCAAGCATAGATCCTTAGGTCATACAGAAAGCTTGGAAAGGCAACCTCGTGTCACCCTGTACAGCTTGGTGACACATTTGGCATTTCTCCTAAACATAATGTTCCTGGCTTTCTATTGTTCACCCCGAGGGTCTTTGCCTTCATGGAAATTTTGTCACTGACTCAAGAAATTCTTTTGGGCTTAATTACCTAATTTAATAACTGAGAGATACCTAAGAAATACTGAAAGCCATTTGTGAGAATAGAGTCTATAACCAGGCTTAGAGGTGTAGTCTTGGTCTTGACTGGCCCACAAAAAAAAAATCTTGTTTTGAATGTTTTGTCTCCAGTCTATGTGGTTGTAGGTACGTCTGAAATCCTTGGGTGGTTGAACTTACTATATTTGTTAGAATATTGGGTATTTGTTTTGAGGGGGTTATGGAGATCTTATCTTTTCTCTGCTCCTGTATTCTCTTCCTAGTTGCATGAGAAGAGAAATTTCCTTTGTGCACCCCATTACAATGATGTTCTGCCTCCCCATAGGCACCACAGGTACAGACCCAGCCTTCAAGGCTTGTACTGAAATATTTTATTCTTTGATAATTTCATAAGGTATATATTTATTATATTTTCCATCTACATACTACTCCCAGATCTCCTCCCCAACTTAATGTTCTTTGTTTCTCTTAAAAATAAAAGGCACTAAAAACATGAAGTCTGATTGTGTTTACCATCTCCTCTGAGTACAGAGCCCACCCTAAAATATGGTTGATGTATACAGTGTCACTCCACTGAGGAAAACGTATTCTCTCCCTTCTACGAGGACCTATTATTTTCTAATGGCTCCTTTACTATGTGTAGGACTCTGTGCCCACTTCCCTCCTCCATGCTAGGATTTTGTCTGGCCTGAGCTTGTGCAGGGCTTATGCATGCTGTTAAGATCTATGTGAGTTCATATGTGCATATACCTGTTTTGTCTGGAAAATGCTGTTTCTTTAAAAAAATCACCCACCACCTCAAATGAACATAGAAATAAAAGCACTGAGCCTTTGAAAACAGAAACAGACATGATCCTTTTATCCTTTATAACACATTTAAGGCATTTTTATCATAGTGATGAAAACCTACCTAACAAAAAAGTTTTAAATATCAACATAGAATAACTTCTTAGTTGACAAACTAAAGGCACAAATTCCAATGATACACTCTGAATTGCTTTATTGTTGAATTTAACTAGGATATGGTGAGAATTTTCTTTCTTTTTTTTTATTTCCACAACCCATTTATAATATTCATGTTATAGATTTAATAATCCAGGGAAATTCTAAGATTTTCCATTGGTTTGTCTTTGCAATGGCTTGGCTAATATGTATTTTTATAGAAATTTAGTTAGTTTCCCCAAGATGCCAAGGTGTGGGTTAATCTGTCTATCACCCTCAATAATCAACAACAGCACAAGAAATCAGAATATTCACCGAATCTATTATGTCTAACCCTGAGCATTGATGGTGTGAACTATCCACCAGCTCTTCATAATCACTCCACAAGCGGGTCTTATTTCCTCCACTTGTGGAATAAAGCTCAGAGATCCTACAACTATGCCAAAAGTCACCCGAATTCACTATGCCAAAGAAACAAATGTTTGTGTGCTCCAAACTGTGTATATCTTTCATTTAAAAATATCAAAACTGGAATTAAAGTATTCTTCTGAATTGAACTCATCAGCTTATAAGTTTTAGTATTTATTCTCTCAGATGAAATTTGGGGATCATTTTTCTAGATAGCATTTGAGTTCAGTGAAAATTTGATATATGGGAGGACTTGCATTAAATAATCGCTGTTCCACAAATAGATATTGCCATTTAGGTCAGTAATAAGAAACACTGGTGTCGCTTGTTTGTGGGATAGCTTCCTGTTGAAGGATCAGTATCGATTGTCAGAGTGAGTTCAGTATCTCATAAATGATTCAACAGCTTTTTCAGATTTCTTTGGCAATACCTGGATGCTTATGTACACTACACTCTTACAAGATGTGAATTTATTGTTTTCTCAATCTTTTTCAAGATATATAAAATGTCAGTCTGGAATAATTGAGGACAGAACAAATAACACTCACTCTAACTGACAGGAATTAATGGATTTTGACTGAAGTCATGATAGAGGCTTGCCACCCCCTGGTATCTACTCCTCTGGGTGAAAGCTGCTTGACTCTCCTTGTTTTGTAGGTAAGGATGACAGAGTTATACAATCTAGCCAGGTACAACAACTATACACAATCTGAAACAGTCGTGGACCATGTTCCTTATGAATAGGAAGCACTGATGCTCCTAGTTCTATAAAAGAACAGCCATGCATTTGACTAAGATGGAACGTCTGGCTTCTCCAGGAATCTGTCTGATTAACTTTAGGGATACTTTTCAAAACATATCCTAGTGTCTGTGTCCATGCCATGAAGTAGCACAGACTATGTTTACACAATGCATCAATTGGGCAGTGAAAAGTTACATTTTAAAATTAATTCAACATATTTTGAAGTTCTTCTGTGGGCTTCAGAAAAATCTTTAAGATATGTAATCATATTCCTTGACCAAAAGGACTGAATAACTTGTCTCTCTCATTAATTTGTTCAATTCAGCTAATTTTAGTGACTTCCTATAGGTTGTAGTATGATCTGGCCAAGGAACCAAAGAAATGCAGATTCCTTTGAGGAAGTTTTGTCTTTCAGTGTATATTTCTTTATTTAAGTAAATCCATGAATACACTAATTGTGACGTTATTCTCACCCTCATGCAATAAATCATGGTTTGCAGTCACAGGCCTCAAGCTTTATATGTGCCTGGTTCAGCGATCCAGGGAATACAAATTTCCATTCCACACTGAGAGAATTCAAAACAAAACAAAATAAAGCAATACATGGTTATTAAGGATCCAGACTTTCAGAACAACTTTCCTTTGGAAAAGCCAGGAATCTATGGCCCCCAAAGGACAGACACACAGGAATCAATAAGGAAACCTTCACCTGAATGAAGAAAGGTAGACACACTAGATGAATAATCAACATTTCTCTCTATTGATGACTCCAAAATCTTGCTCTCATAAATGCATAAGTTACCTTTGACTGCTTTTTTTTCATGTTTGATGATGTTTTTCATTTTGGCTCTATGAAAATGGGTCTAATTTAATTGACCTCCATGAGAAGATGATGAGTTATTGAGCCATGTAAGTAATGAGTATAAGTAGTGTGTAATTGAGAAGTATTGGGTTTTGGAGTTTCTAAAACTTAATTGAAAACCTAGGACTTCTTTCTTGGGAAATAGAATATTCTAATGGCTATTATAATAGTGAAAGGGGATGCTCTGTGTAATGCTTGAAGTTTTAACTCTTAATTCTATTAATTAATTAATTAATTAATTAATTATTCAATAAACTGAATGCTTCTCCAGGCTCTGGGGGTACAAGCACTGAGAACTGGACAATATTTATTCCCATGGGGAATTTATACTAAAAAGGTATCAAAATATTTTATTATATATTTATTTATTCATGTTTAAAGTATGTTTTTTTTTTGGCTGAGGCAGAAGATATTTATTTGAGCAGATTATTTTAGCAAGCATGGCTTTCCCTGGTTGTAAGAATCGCCAAGCTTAACCGGTAGGATGGAACGACCCGAAGAGTTACCGTGTGACCTCCTCTAAACAAACAACACCAAGAAATTGGTATTGTGGGACTCAAGCGAAGTCAGACCAGCCAGAGTTTTAAACACAGGCAATTTTGAAATCTTTATGAAAAATGAACATGATGAATAATAGATAAACTGGACCTATAAAATATTATTTACATTTGATTTGATAATTTTATGAAGTTAATATTGGCCAAGATTTTGATACTAAAGAAATTTTGAGCAATAGCATTGATGATAATTAGTATAACTTGGCATATTTACAGTCACTGCAATAATGACATTAATGAAAGTACTTAGTGTGAACACACATAGAAGGCTACACGTCACACTTCTGTTAAATAAAATTTAATTAAATCTTTAACACAGCCTAGGTTTACATGCAACTGCTACCTCAACTTCTAGATGAGTAAACAAGTTGGTGGAAGCCCATTGTCTTTCCACAGGATGGCAGCAGGGAGAGATGCTGGTGTCCTAGTTTTAGAACTCCAAAATGAGTTGCCAAAACATTCTGTTCTTTCTAGAGCCTTCCCTTCATTACATATTCTATTATTATTCAGTATCTGAGGTATTTAGCACCTTGTACATAATGCCTTCAGTGCAAAAAAATCCCATGAAAATGTATTATCCAGCCACTGGTACACAAAATACCTTAAAAGCCGGTGGCAAGATTTACTTGTATTTTCTTGCTTGTAGATTTGCAGTGAGGCAGCATGTGAACTGACATCCCTTGGGATCTTTAGCATTTGACTTTTCTAGACTCTTCAGCTACTGTAAATATACTTCATGTGACAAGTAAGTAAGACCAACCAGGCAAGCCAACATCAAACCCTGTTCTCATCGGGTCCAGTAACATCAACTTGGCCAAAATAAATTATATAGCTACATCTAGTATCATTGTAAAAGGACCACAGGAAGGCCTTAGTGACATAAGGCTAAGGATGAAGAGGAATGTTTGACGGCAGCAATGGTACCCATCACACACACACACACACACACACACACACACACACACACACGTACAGATAACAGGTTAAAAGTTTAGTTTGCTTGTTACACTTAGTTTTTGTAATCTAGCTTTGAACTAAAACAGAGTTTTCTAATTCATAAATTAATTTTTTTCTAGGTCTTAGAAGTGAAAAGCAAGACAAAATTATAAACAATAGGAACACTTATGGTACAGGCCTAATTTTTGTCTTCTTGTTCCAGTAGATAGTCAGTAAATATATGGTGGTCCTGGACTGGCCACCAAAGACTCCAATTAAACAGAGGAATATAGACAGAAATCACAGTGTTGAAAGGCATGTTGTTATTGTTAATACAAACACTGATGGTATTTTTATGAAATAACATTTAACAAAGAAAGCAGAAGTTGAGATAGTCTTTGAGGAAGAAAATTTTAAGGGTGTGAGATGAATAAAATGAAATTTTGATATGCCCAGAATTGTATCATCATACCAAACAATTTAGAACAAAAATTAATATTTTTTGTCTTTAACAAAACTTATATAAACAATTATAGACTTGAACTTTCTAAAGAAGAATTTACATTTTGTTTTGTCAGCCTTCTTAAAAAAGACATTTAACAGACAGTTTTCATTTACTACAGTTTCAGTTAAGTAAAGTGTTGGCACAACTGATGTCAAGAAAAACAAAGTTCCACAGTAGGTACAACTCTTACACAACTAAGAGAAATTAAAGGGATCATTTCATCTTAGTCACATTTAGTAAAGATATATTTTAAAAATGTTCATGCTTTAAAACTGTGTGTGAAATTATGGATGGTGAGTAAAAAGTATATATAAGTCAACAGCAGAAAATTAACCTTTACTGGGTTATGTTTGTGAAACAATCAACTTTGCACTATTGTGATAGTGGTTATAGTAAGTTTGCTATATATACAGTTTGCTAATAAAAAGTTGGTGAACAAAAGAATAGTTCCTGTCCTGTCCTGTCCTGTCCTAGAAAACTTGCAATCTTAGAAAATAATCACAAAAACACTGCAATTCTGTAATCATGTTAAGTGCCATGCAAATTAGATTAATGTATAATTTTTCCTACATGAAGAGATCAGGAGTACTTTCCCAAGGAAATGATTTAAGTTGTAGATATACAATGTCCTTGATGTCACCAACACTACTATAGTATGTAAACCCTGCTGCTCCAGCTTGCTCAAGAAAGATGTTAGTACATATTATAAACATTATAATTTCTTTGGCATACTTAAAATAATGGTGCAGACCATTTTAAGAATTGTTTAAGATTTTAAGTTCTATTTAGTATGACAATAGAAGTTAAACTGAAAAGGACTAGGCAGGTACTAATTTTACAAAATAAGAAAATTCATAACTCAAGTTCTTGTTATATTCAAGAGTTTGTGTGATAATACCAATCACCAAAAATTCAAAATGTTCAAAAAGTGTCAGTTTACTTTTGGCTGTTTCACTTATTGTATTAATATTTGAACCTGAGGTAGCTTTGAGACATGAGAGTATACATATAAGACATAATTTAACATAATGATCTAGAATTCAGAAGCAAAATTAAATGGTTCCATATAATTATTGTCCTTTTTTAAAACAGTAAACCAGACTAAAGATATATTAAAACACAGCAAGATTGGGTGAGTCAGTTTTGGGTGCCTACTGGGTTATAAATACAAGACAAACCAACAAATCACATGAGAGTTAAAACCTGATTTAAAAGTGTATGGAATTCTTTTTTTTCCTCCTTTATTAATTTATTCTTGTTACATCTCAATGGTTATCCCATCCCTTGTATCCTCCCATTCTTCCCTCCCTCCCAATTTCCCCCTATTCCCCTCCCCTATGACTGTTCCTGAGGGGGATTACCTCCCCTTCTATATGATCATAGGGTATCAAGTCTCTTCTTGGTAACCTGCTGTCCTTCCTCTGAGTGCCACCAGGTCTCCCCGTCCAGGGGACATGGTCAAAGGTGAGGCACCAGAGTATGTGAGAAAGTAATATCCCACCTCTCCACTCTACTGTGGAGAATGTTCTGTCCATTGGCTAGATCTGGGTAGGGGCTTAAGGTTTACTGCCTGTATTGTCCTTGGCTGGTGCCTTAGTTTGAGTGGGACCCCTGTGCCCAAATCTGCCTATCATAATGTTCTACTTGTAGGCTTCTAGGAACCTCTGGGTCCTTCTACTTTGCCTTTCTCCCATGATTCTCTCATCTAGAGTCCCACTAGAATATCCTCTCCTCTGTCGCAGTTTCCTGGTAAGTGAAGGCTTTCGTGGGACAAGCCCCTTGGGCTAATATGCAGATATAAGTGAGTATATACCATTTGAGTCTTTCTGCTTCTGGGTTAACTCACTCATTATGATCATTTCTAGCTCAATCCTTTTATCCACAAATTTCGGGAATTCCTTGTTTTTAATAGCTGAGTAGTATTCCATAGTGTATATATACCACAGTTTCTTTATCCATTCTTCTATTGATGGACACTTAGGCTGTTTCCATGTTCTGGCTATTATGAATAAGGCTGCTATGAACATGGCTGAGCAAATTTTCTTGCTGTGTGCTGGAGCATCTTCTGGGTATATTCCAAGGAGTGGAATAGCTGGGTCTTGAGGAAGCCCTATTCCCATTTTTCTGAGATAGCACCAGATAGATTTCCAAAGTGGTTGTACTAGTTTGCATTCCCACCAGCAATGAAGGAGTGTTCCTCTCTCCCCACATCCTCGCCAGCATGTGGTGTCGCTTGAATTTTTGATCTTAGCCATCCTAATGGGTGTAAGATGGAATCTCAGCGTTGTTTTGATTTGCATTTCCCTGATGATTAAGGAGGTTGAGCATTTCTTTAAGTGTTTCTCAGCCATTTGATATTCCTCTGTTGAGAATTCTCTGTTTAGTTCCATGCCCCATTTCTCTATTGGGTTATTTGGTTTGGTGGTATTTAATTTCTTGAGTTCTTTATATATTTTGGATATTAGACCTTTGTCAGATGTGGGGTTGGTGAAGATCTTTTCCCAGTCTGTAGGCTGTCGCTTTGTTGTCTTTACCATGTCACCTGCCTTACAGAAGCTTCTCAGCCTCATGAGGTCCCATTTATTAATTGTTGACATTAATGCCTGGGCTGAAGGTGTTCTGTTCAGGAAGTTGTCTCCTGTGCCAATATGTTCCAGGCTCTTTCCCATTTTTTCTTCTAAGTGATTTAGTGTCTCTGGTTTTATGTTGAGGTCTTTAATCCACTTGGATTTGAGTTTTGTACAAGGTGACAAATATGGGTCCAGTTGCATTTTTTTACACATAGACATCCAGTTAGACCAGCACCATTTGTTGAAGATGCTATCACTTTTCCATCGAATGGATTTGGCTTCTTTGTCGAAAATCAAATGACCATATGTGTGTGGATTCATATCTGGGTCTTCGATTCAATTCCACTGATCAACCGGCCTGTTGCTGTGCCAGTACCATGCTGTTTTAATTACTATTGCTTTATAGTACAGTTTGAGATCAGGTATGGAGACTCCTCCAGAGCACCTTTTATTGTACAAGATTGTTTTAGCTATTCTGGGTTTTTTGTTTTTCCATATGAAGTTCAGAATTGAACTTTCAATGTCTTTAAAAAATTGTGTAGGTATTTTGATAGGGATTGCATTGAATCTGTAGATTGCTTTTGGTAGGATGGCCATTTTTATTATGTGAATTCTCCCTATCCATGAGCAAGGTAGATCCTTCCATCTTCTCATGTCATCTTCAATCTCTTTCTTTAGGGATTTGAAATTTTTTTCAAACAGGTCCTTCACTTGCTTAGTAAGAGTAACTCCTAAGTACTTTATATTGCTTGTGGCTAATGTGAAGGGTGTAGTTTTCCTAATTTCTTCCTCTGCAAGCTTATCATTTGTGTATAGGAAGGCTACAGACTCTTTTGAGTTAATTTTGTATCCAGCCAATTTGCTGAAGGTGTTTATCAGCTGTAGGAGTTCTCTGGTGGAATTTTGAGGGTCACTTATGTAGACTATCATATCATCTGCAAATAGGGATAATTTGACTTCCTCCTTTACCATTTGAATACCCTTGATCTCCTTATGTTGTTTTATTGCTCTGGCTAGAACTTCAAGTACTATATTGAAGAGATATGGAGAGAGTAGGCAGCCTTGCCTTGTTCCTGATTTTAGAGGAATTTCCTTAAGTATCTCACCATTTACTTTGATTTTGGCTATTGGCTTCCTATATATAGCCTTTATTATGTTGAGGAAAGTGCCTTGTATTCCCGATCTCTCTAAAACTTTAAACATGAATGGGTGTTGGATTTTATCAAATGCTTTCTCTGCATCCAAAGAGATGATCATGTGGTTTTTTATTTTCATTTTGTTTATGTGGTGGATTACGTTGATGGATTTCCGTATATTAAACCATCCCTGCATGCCTGGAATGAAGCCTACTTGGTCATGATGAATGATATCTCTGATGTGCTCTTGTATTCGTTTTGCAAGTATTTTATTTAGTATTTTTGCATCGATGTTCATCAGAGAAATTGGTCTGAAATTATCTTTCATTGTTGAGTCTTTGTGAGGTTTAGGTATCAATGAGACTATGGCCTCATAAAATGAGTTTGGTAATGTTCCATCCCTTTCTATCTTTTGGAGTAGCTTGTAGAGTATCGGTATTAGCTCGCCCTTGAAGGTCTGGTAGAATTCTACACTGAAGCCATCTGGCCCTGGGCTTTTTTTGGTTGGGAGACTATCAATGATTACTTCAATTTCTGTAGGGGAAATGGGACTATTTAGCTTCTTTATCTGTTCTTCACTCAACTTTGGCAAGTGAAATTGATCAAGAAAATCGTCCATTTCCCTTAGATTTTCAAATTTTGTGGCATATATGCCTTCAAAGTAGGATCTTATGATTCTTTGTATTTCTTCAGTGTCTGTTGTTATGTCTCCCTTTTCATTTCTGATTTTGTTGATTTCAATACTGTCTCTCTGCCTTTTAGTTAGTTTGGCTAATGGTCTGTCTATCTTGTTGACTTTCTCAAAGAACCAGCTCTTGGTTTTGTTGATTCTTTGGACTGTTTTCTTAGTTTCTAATTTGTTAATTTCACCCCTGAGTTTGATTATTTCCAGACGTCTACTCCTTTTGGGTGTTTCTGCTTCTTTTTTTTCTAGGGCTTCCAGTTGTGTCGTTAAGGTGTTTATGTGCGATGCTTCCAATTTCTTTTTAAAGGCACTTAGTGCTATTAATTTTCCTCTTAGCACTGCTTTCAATGTATCCCACAAATTTGGGTATGTTGTTCCTTCATTTTCATTGAATTTCAGAAACTCCTTGATTTCTTTCTTTATTTCTTCCCTGACCCAGGTGTCATTTAGCAGAGAGTTGTTTAGTTTCCACATACGTGTAGGCTTTTTGTTATTTCTGTTGTTGAATTGCAGCCTAAGCCCATGCTGATCTTATAGGATACAAGGTATTATTTCAATCCTCTTGTATCTGTTGAGGCTTTCTTTTTGAACTACAATGTGATCAATTTTGGAGAAGGTTCCATGGGGTGCAGAGAAGAAGGTATATTCTTTCTTGTTTGGGTGAAAGGTTCTATAGATATCTGTTAGATCCATTTGACCCATGGCATTGGTTAATGATGTTATTTCTCGGCTTAGTTTCTGTTTCGATGACTTGTCCTTCAGTGAGAGTGGGGTGTTGAAGTCTCCCACTATTATTGTGTGGGGATCGATGTGTGGTTTAAGCCTTTTTAGCAGATCTTTTACAAATGTGGGAGCCCTTGTATTGGGAGCATAGATGTTCAGAATTGTGATGTCATCTTGGTTGACTTTACCTTTGATGAGTAAGAAGTGTCCATCCTCATCCCTTTTGATTAATCTTGGTTGAAAATCTATTTTGTTCGATATTAAAATGGCTACGCCTGCTTGCTTCTTGTGTCCATTTGCTTGGAATATTTTTTTCCAACCTTTTATCCTGAGGTAATGCCTATCATTATGGGTGAGATGTGTTTCTTGAATGCAGAAGAATGTTGGATCCTGTTTATGCACCCATTCAGTTAGTCTGTGTCTTTTTATTGGAGAATTGAGACCATTGATGTTGAGAGATATTAACAACCAGTTACTATTAAGAGTCTTAATTTTGATGTTGGTTCCAGTTGAGCGTTTGTGTAGTTGTGTTTTTGCCATGGTATAGTTATCTATTTCCTGAGTAGTTTTGATTGTAGCTTGACCCTTTGGGATGGAGTTTTCCTTCTAGTACCTTCTGTAAAGCTGGATTTGTGGATAGGTACTGTTTGCATTTGGTTTTGTCATGGAATATTTTGTTTTCTCCATCAATGTTTATTGATAGTTTTGCTGGGTAAAGTAGTCTGGCCTGGCATCTGTGGTCTCTTAGGCTTTGCAGGATCTCTGTCCAGGCCCTTCTGGCTTTGATGGTCTCTGCTGAGAAGTCGGGTGTAATTCTGATAGGTTTGCCATTAAATGTTATTTGGCCCTTTTCCCTTGCAGCTTTTAATATTTTTTCTTTGTTCTGTATGTTTTGTGTTTTGATTATTATGTGACGGGCAGTTTTTCTTTTCTTGTCAATTCTATTTGGTGTTCTGTATGCCTCTTGTATGTTTATAGGCATCTCTTTCTTTAGATTGGGGAAATTTTCTTCTATGATTTTGCTGAGAAGAGTTTCTGGGCCTTAGAGTCTGATATCTTCTCTTTTTTCAATGCCTATTATCCTCAGATTTCTTCTTTTCATGGTGTCCTTAATTTCTTGGATGTTTTGTGTCAGGAGTTTTCCAGATTTGGCATTTTCTTTAATGGTTGCTTCAAGATCTGTTATTGTATCTTCTAGACTTGAGATCCGTTCTTCCATCTCTTGGGTCTGTTAGAAAAGCTCAGCACTGTGTCATTCGCCTTCTTCTCTGAGGCCTCACGTTCTCGTTTTTCTTCTGTCTGTGTGTTTATCATTGAATCCATTTTCATTTTCATATCTTGAACAGATTTTTTAATTTCTTTCATCTGGTTGTTTATATTTTCCTGAAAATTTTCCAGTTCCACTCTATGTGCTTCTTTTATGTCTCGCACCTGCTTCGCTGCTTCTTCCTGCATCTGATTTCGAATTTTATTTGTTTCCTCCATTAACATCCTCAGTACCAAGGATCTGAGGTCATTTTCTTGTGTTTCCGTTGTATGTGAGTTCTCCGGGTTGTTTTCTTTGGGATATCTGGGAACTGGAGACGTCATATTGTTTTGGGGTTTTTTGCGAATGCTTTTACGCTGTCCCTTAGACATCTTGCCATCTCTGTTTTTGTTGGGTAACTTCCAGAGTTGAGTGGAGGGAGTCTGATGATAGATTCACTTGTTTTCTCACGATTTCCGTAGGCTGGAAGCCCTAATACTTCACTGGTGTGGATGGCAGGAGGTTATCCCTGTAGTTTTGGGCTCTCACCACCAGTGATCCTCAGCTCCCCTTTGCTGTGGGTCCTGCAATTGTTCTGGGTCTCTGAATGATCGTTGGGTCAGGCCAAGGTATCCACAACCTTTTGGGTCCCCTGCCAAGTCCAGCCAGGGATACTGGGCCCGAGCCACGCGTCGAGCTCAGCTAGTTTCTCAGGGCCTGAACTGTCTGCCACAGCAGGAGAACTGCGACTGCACTGAGTAAGCACCTGGTGGAAGAGAGCTCTCCGCCCAGCTTGTGTCACAGCAGGAAAACCAAGGCTGCGCTGAGCAAGCACCCAGGGTATAACTGAGCACTCTGCCCAGCCCGCGTCACAGCAGGAAAACTGCGGCAGCGCTGAGCAAGCACCTAGGGTAGAAGTGAGCGGTTCGCCAGGCTTGCGTCACAGCAGGGAAACTGAGACCGCGCTGAGCAAGCACCCAGGGTAGAAGCGAGCACTCTGCCCAACTTGTGTCGCAGCAGGAAAACCAAGGCTGCACTGGGCAAGCACCCAGAGTATAACTGAGCGCTCCGCCCCGCTCGCGTCACAGTAGGAAAACTGCGTCTGCACTGGGCAAGCACCCGGAGTATAACTGAGCGCTCCGCCCCGCTCGCGTCACAGTAGGAAAACTGCGTCTGCGCTGGGCAAGCACCCGGAGTATAACTGAGCGCTCTGTCCCGCTTGCGTCACAGCAGGAAAACTGCGTCTGCACTGAGCAAGCACCCAGAGTATAACTGAGCGCTCTGCCCCGCTCGCGTCACAGCAGGAAAACTGCGTCTGCGCTGAGCAAGCACCCAGAGTATAACTGAGCGCTCTGCCTTGCTCGTGTCACAGCAGGAAAACTGCGTCTGTGCTGAGCCGGAGCCCAGGGTGGAAGCGGGCACTCTGCCTAGCCTGCGTCACAGCAGGGGAGCTGCGCCTTGGGCAGAATTGCCTGCCGAGCCGAGCCAGCCTCTCCACAGCACAGCTCACTGAGCAAAGCCAGGACTCCGGGCCGAACCATCCGCTGAGTCCAGCCTGGGTCTCAAGGCATCACGCGACCCAAATCCTGTCCAGAGTCCCCTCTCCCGCAGCAACTCCCACCATCCACCACACTAATCACCTCCAGTGTAAGGCTCTGAGCTGCAAACCTCAGCCACCGCCGCTGGCGCTGCTGGAGCCGCTGGCGCTGCCGGAGCAGCTGATGGCACTGCTGTCCCCACCGCCGCCACTCTGATCCGAGAAAGTCCTCGCTCCTCCCGTGTGCAGGGGCAGGCAGGTCCTCCACACCCTGGTCCCTCCGAACCGTGGAGCACTTCTGCTGCCGTGGTGTGGGGACCTTGGTGTTCCTGGCTCAGAAATCTGTGCAATTCTCTGAATTGTTCACTGGAGCTTTCAAACACGGTCCACACTGCTCGCCGCCATCTTGGATCTCCCTGTCAAGTGTATGGAATTCTATCCTAATGGCTAACCATCATTGTCAACTTAATGGGAACTAGATTTATATAGGAGGAATGTTATGGGCATGCCTATGAGGGTACAATAATTGAAATAAAAAGATCCACTCACTGTGATTTATATCATTCCATGGGCTTGAGTCTTGGGATAAATTAAGATTGAAAACTACAACAACAAAATACAAGTACTAACTTCTACCTTTCTCTGCTTCCAGACTTAGGTGCTATGGGACCACGTCTTTCCTACCATGATGGATGGTACCCGAAACCATTCTTTCCTTAAGTTGATTTCACCAGTGTTGTGTAACAGGAATAAGGCAAGCAACTAATACTTAAAATCTCATTTAATCCATGGGTGTAAACTAAGCAGAGAGAAAAGGTAATAGAAAACAAGGTGCAGAGTTGATAGGCATCATTGCAGCTCTCCTTCCTTTCAAATATTACAGATGTTTTTGGAAGCAAATGAGTATCATGTATTCAATTTAGAAATGTTGTATTTTAGCTAAAATTTTTCTTCTGAAACTCTCTTTTTTACATGTTCTCCCACACAATGGCAGTACTCTTTCTTTACTGTTTATGCAATTATAGATGATTAGTTACTTGCAATTCCACCTAGCTACTTTAGATGAACCATTTTATAGTACTTGAATTAGGCATAGATTGATTCCCTCTTAATTTAATGACAAATTTCCATTTCAAAGTATTTCATAACTATACAATGGTCCAAAAATATTCAGCTTAGGGCATTGTTCTTTTGATTTTGGGTTAGCCCCAACTGCACATCCTGTCCATATGTGCAGTTAGGTAACTCCCTAGGTCCTAGTTGGGCCACACCATCCTCAACCTCCAGGCTTAACCTTGGTCAAAAAAACTTGTGTGCTGGCCTAGCCTGGGGAGTGCCCAGGACTCTGGATCGACCAAGCCACTGAAATATTCCCATAAAATAGCTCAGAGTGTGTACTTAGCCAGAGCAGAACCAGACACTTGTCTCATTTGCACATTTTCATAATTGTCACTGAACTAAAATCACCCCCATTCTTCCAATAAGGATCAAAATCAACACTGAGCAGCTTTTTTAAAATGTCCACTTATTTAATCACTTTACAGCTTGATCCTAGGCCCCTTCCTACTCTCCTACCAGTCCATCTTTCATGATTCCATCCCCAAGCTGCCCTCTCCTTTTTCTCAAGGGAAAGAAAGCACCTAGGAGGTACCAACCTACCCTGGCACCTCAAGTCACAGCAGGATGAAGCACATCTTTTCCCACTGAGGCCATTCAAAGTAGCTAGAGGAAAGGGATGCAAAGGTAGGCAACACAGTCAAAGAGAGCCCACATGATGACCATGCTGCACATCTACATATGTGTAGGGGGTCTAGGTCCATCTCATGGAAGTTCCTTCGTTGGTGGTTCAGTCTTACTTTCTAAGTATTTTTATGGTGTCCTTGACCCCGATCCTTCTTTCTACTCTTCCACAAAACTTCCAGAGCCTCTTGTTTGGTTGTGAATCTCTGTATCTGTTTCTATAACCTGCTGGATGAAGCCTTTCAAAAGACAGTTATGCTAGGCACCTGTCTGAAAGCAAAGCAGAATATCATTAATAGTGTCAGGGAATGGATTTACCCCGTGGGGTGGGGCTCAAGTTGGGGCAGTCATTGGCTTGCCATTCCCCCAGTCTCTGCTCCATCATTACTCCTACACTTCTTGTGGGCAAGACAAATTTTGGGTTTGGCATGGGTTGGCATTACCCTTCCTCTACTGGAAGTCCCACATGGCTACAGGATGTGGCAACTTCAAGCACCATATCCCCCACAGTTAGAAATCTCAGCTAGAGTCATCCCCATAGAATCCCAGGGGCCTGCCCTTTGACACAAGCCTCCCCTTCCCACCAGCCTTGGTTCCCCTCAACCTGATCCCCACCCTGTTATATTCCACACCTTTCCAACATAACTCCCTCCCTCCATCTACTTAAGATGTCTATTTTATTTATTTTTCTGCAAGAGATTCAAGCCTCTGCCCTTGGGCCCTTCTTGGCTTCTTTGGGTCTGTGGATTGTGGCAGGGTTATCCTGTACATTATAGCTAATGTTCACTTTAAGTGAGTATACACCATGCTTATCTTTCTGGGTCTGAGTTACCTCACTCACAATGATCTTTCTGAGTTCCATCCACTTGCCTGCAAATTGCATTATATCTTTGTTTTTAATAGTATTCCATTGTGTAAATGTACCACATCTTCTCTATTCATCCTTTGGTTGATGGACATCTAGATTGTTTCCAGTTTCTGGCTATTATGAATTAATATTCTATAAAAATAATGTAGCAAGTGTTCTTGTGGTATGATGGATAATATTTTGGGTATATGCCCAGGAGTGATATAGCTAGGTCTTGAGGTAGATCTGCTGTCAAATTTCTTAGTAAGCACCAGATTGATTTCCAGAGTGATTGTACAAGTTTACACTTCTACTAGAAATGGAAGAGTATTCCCCTTGATTCATATTCTAGGTAGCATGTGTTATCACTTGAATTTTTGATCTTAGCCATTCTTATCGGTGTAAGATGGAATCTCAGAGTCATTTTGATTTGCATTTCCTTGATGACTAAGGACATTGACCATTTCTTTAAATGTTTCTCAGCCATTTGATATTCCTCTGTCGAGAATTCTCTGTTTAGCTCTGTACCTCATTTTAAAATATGTTTTATTAATTTATTCATATTACATCTCAAGTGTGATCCCATCCCTAGTATCCTCCCATTCCTCTCTCCCTCCCATTTTCTCCTTATTTCCCTCCCCAATGACTGTGACTGAGGAGGACCTCCTCCCCTGTAAAAGCTCATAGGGTATCAAATCTCTTCTTGGTAGCCTGCTATCCTTCCTCTGAGTGTTGCCAGGCCTCCCCATTCAGGGGACATGGCCAGATATGGGGCATCAGAGTTTGTGTGAAAGTCAGTCCCATGGCTACATCTGCATAGGAGTTCGAAGTTTACTGCATGTATTGTCCTTGGATGGTGCCATAGTTTGAACAGGACCCCTGGACCCAGATCTGCCATCATAATGTTTTAAAAATTGGATTACTTAGTTTGGAGGCATTTAATTTCTTGAGCTTTTTCATATATTTTGCATATTAGCCTTCTGTTGGATATTGGGTTTGGGACTATCTTTTTCCATTTTGTAAGCTGTTGTTGACCTATTGACAATGTCCTTTGTCTTACAGAAGTTTTTCAGTTTCATGAGGTTCCATTTATTAACTGGTAATCTTAGTGCCTCAGCTGTTAATGTTCTGTTCATGAAGTTGTCTCTGGTGCTAATGGGTTCAAGGCTGTTCTCCACTTTCTCATTGAATAGATTTAGTGTATCTGGTTTTATGTTGAAGCCTCAATTAACTTGGACTTAAATTTTGTGCAGGGTAATAAATATGGATCTATTTGCATTCTGCTACATGCAGAATTCATCACCATTTGTTAAAGATGCTTTTCCTGTTTCATTGTATGATTTTAGCTTCTTTGTCAAAAATCAGGTGTCTATAGTTGTGTGGATTTATTTTTGGGACTTTGCTTCAATTCCATTTGTCCATCTGTCTGTCTTTATGCCAGTGCCATGCAGTTTGTATTATTATTGCTCTGTAGTATACCTTGAAATCAAGGATGGTTATACATCCAGAAGTTATTTTATTGTACAGAATTGTTTTTAGCCCTTCTGAGTCTTTCATTTTTCCATATGAAATTGATGGTTGCCCTTTCAATATCTGAAAAGAATTGTGTTTGAATTTTGATGGAAATTGTACTGAACCTGTAGATTGCTTTTGGAAAGATGGCCATTTTTACTATGTAAATCCTACCAATCCATGAGCATGAGAGATCTTTTCATCTTCTAATATCTTTTTCAATTTCTTTTTTCAAAGACTGGAAGTTCTTGTCATACAAGTATTTCACTTGCTTGATTAGAGTTCCATCAAGATATTTTATATTATTTGTAGCTATTATGAAGGGTGTTTTTCATTAACTTTTGTTCTGAGCCCACTTGTCATTAATACAAAGGAGAGATACTGATTTTTTAGTTAATATTTTATCAAGAAACTTTGCTGAAGGCATTTATCAGCTGTAAATGTTATTTGGTAGAATTCTGGAGGCATTTATGTATACTATCATATCATCTGCGAATAGCAAGACTTGGTTTCCAATTTGTATCCCCTTGATCTACTTTATTTGCTTTAAGTACCCACAATTTAATTTTATGTTGGCTATTAGCTTGTTGTATATTGTCTTTATTGTGTTTAGGTAGGCTCCTTGTATCCTTGATCTCTCCAAGACTTTTTAACATAAAGGGGTGTTAGATTTTGTCAAAGATTTTTCAGCATCTAAATAGATGATCATATAGCTTTTTATTTCAGTGTGTTTATATAGTGGATTACATTGACGGATCTTGATATTTTGGACCATTCCTGCATGTCTGGGGTGAAGCTTACTTGATCATGATGGATAATGTTTTTGATGTGTCCTTGGATTCGGTTTACAAATATTTTATTGAGTATTTTTGCATCAAATTCATAAGAGAGATTGCTCTGTAATTCTTTCTTTGTTGAGTCTTTGTATGGTTTAGGTATCAGGATGACTGTAACACCATAAAATGAGTTTGGCAATGTTGCTTCTGTTTCTATTTTGCAGACTAGTTTGAGGGGTTATTGGTGTCAGCTCTTCTCTAAGTCTAGTAGAATTCTGCATTAGAACCATCTGGCCCAGGACGTTTTTTGTTGGGAGATTTTTAATGACTGATTATATTTACTTAGGTGTTATAGATTATTTTGATTGTTTATCCAATTTTGATTTAATGTTGGTAAGTGGTATCTATCAAGAACATTGTCCATTTCATTTAGATTTTTCCAATTTTGTGGCTTACAGATTTTTGATGTAAGACCTAGTGATTGTTTGGATATTCTTAGTGTCTGTTATTATTTCCCCCTTTTCATTTCTGACTTTGTTAACTTTGCGCTCGCTCTCTGTCTCTCTCTCTCTGTCTCTCTGTCTCTGTCTCTCTGTCTCTCTGTCTCTGTCTCTGTCTCTGTCTCTCTGTCTCTCTCTCTGTGTCTCTCTGTCTCTGTCTCTCTGTCTCTCTGTCTCTCTGTCTCTGTCTCTGTCTCTGTCTCTCTGTCTCTGTCTCTGTCTCTCTCTCTCTCTCTCTCTCTCTCTCTCTCTCTCTCTCTGTCTCTCTGTCTCTGTCTCTGTCTCTCTCTGTCTCTCTGTCTCTGTCTCTGTCTCTCTCTGTCTCTGTCTCTCTCTCTGTTTCTCTCTGTCTCTCTGTATCTCTGTCTCTCTCTCTCTGTCTCTCTGTCTCTGTCTCTGTCTCTCTCTGTCTCTCTGTCTCTGTCTCTGTCTCTCTCTGTCTCTCTGTCTCTGTCTCTGTGTCTGTCTCTCTCTGTCTCTGTCTCTGTCTCTCTTCTCTCTCTCTCTCTCTCTCTCTCTCTCTCTCTCTCTCTGTCTCTGTCTCTCTCTCTCTGTCTCTCTGTCTCTCTCTCTGTCTCTGTCTCTCTCTCTGTCTCTGTCTCTCTCTCTCTGTCTCTCTGTCTCTGTCTCTGTCTCTGTGTCTCTGTCTCTGTCTCTCTCTCTCTCTCTCTCTCTCTCTCTCTCTCTCTCTCTCTCTGTCTCTCTCTGTCTCTCTCTGTCTCTCTCTCTCCCATTTTTTTGTTATTTTATCTTGTTGATTTTCTCAAAGTACCAGCTCTTAGTTTCCTTGATTTTTTGTATTCTACTCTTTTTTCTTATTCATAGATTTTAGCACTGAGCTTGATTACTTCTTAATCTACTCCTCTTGGGTGTGTTTGTTTGTTTTTCTTCTGGAGCTTCCAGATGTGCTTTTAAATTGCTGGTGTGATCTCCCCAGTTTTGTTAATTAGGCTCCTTAGTGCAGTGAACTTTCATTGTGACCCACAAGTTTGGGTATGATATGGCTTCATTTTCATTGAATTCTAGAAAGGCTTTAATTTCTTTCTTTATTTCCTCCCTGATTCAGTGGTAATTGAGTGGAGAGGTGCTCAGTTTCCATGAGTTTGTAGACTTTCTGCTGTTTCTGTTATTGTTCAGTTTCAATCCATGGTGGTTTGATAGAATATAAGGTGTTATTTCAATTTTTCTTGTGTCTTATGAGGCTTGTTTTCTGATAGAGTCTATGGCCAGTTTTGGAGAAGGTTTCATTAAGTGCTGAGGAAAAAGTATATTCTTTTGTGTTTGGATGCAATGTTCTGTAGCTGTCCATCAAGTCCATTTGATTCCTAACGTTTGTTAGTTTCATTATTTCTCTGCTAATTTTTGTCTTGATGGCCTGTCCATTGGCGAGAGGGGAGTGCTGAACTCTCCTACGATCACTGTGTGTGGTTCAATGTATGAATGTAGCTTTAGTAATGTTTCTTTTACAAATGTGGGTGCCTTTCCATTTGGGGCATTTGTGTTCATAACTGAGAAATCTTGGGGGATTTTTTCCTTATTAAAGTATGGAACGTCCTTCCCCATTCCTTTGGTTAATTTTGAAAGTCCATCTTATTAGGTATTAGAATGGCTACTCCAGCTTGTTTGTTGGACCCATTTACCTGGAAAATCTTTGTCTAGCCTTTTACTCTGAAGTAATGTCTACCTTTGTTGCTAAGTTGTGTTTCTTGTATGTAGCAGAATGAATGATCCTCATTTCACAACCATTTTGTTAGCCTGTGTCGTTGTATTGGTGAGTTGAGTCCATTAATGTTAAAAGATATCAATTATCAGTAATTGTCAATTCCTGTTATTTTGTTGTTTGTGGTGTGTGTGTGTGTGTGTGTGTGTGTGTGTGTGTGTGTGTGTGTGCGCGCACACACACACGCTTCCCTTCTTTTGTTCTTCCTGGTGTGGGATTATTTCTGTTCTGAGTTTTCTTGGATCTAAATACTCTCCTTGGGATTGAGTTTTCCTTTTAGTATTTTCTGTAGGGCAGGATTTGTGAATATGTATTGCTTAAATTTTGTTTTAACTTAGAATGCCTTGCTTTCTCCCTATATGGTAATTGGCATCTGTGGTCTCAGAGGCTGCAAGACATCTGTTTAAGCACGATTAGCTTTTTAGAGTCTCTGTTGAGAAATCAGGTATAATTCTGATAGTTCTGACTTTGTAAGTTATTGGACCATTTTTCTTTAAAGCTTTTAATATTCTTTCTTTGCTCTATAATTTTGTCTTATTATTATGTGGAGGAAAGATTTTCTTTTTTGGTCCAATTTAATTGGTGTTCTATATGCCTCTTGTATGTTTATAGGCATCTCTTTCTTTAGGAGGGGAAAGTTTTCTTTTATGATTTTGTTGAAAATATTTTTTGTCCTTGGAACTGGGACTCTTCACCTTCTTCTATTCCTCTTATCCACAGAATATGTCTTTTCATAGTATCCTAGATCTCCTAGATGTCTTGTGTCAGGAAATTTTAGGCTTAACATTTTCTTTGACATCAGATTTTCTATTATATCTTCAGTGCCAGAGATTCTGTCTTCCACCTTTTGGATTATGTTGGTGACACTGGCACTTGTTGTTCCTATTCTCTTCCCCAGGTTTTCCATCTCCAAGATTCCCTCAGATTGGCATCTTTTTATTGCTTCTAGTTCAATTTTCAGGTGTTAGACAGTTTTACTAATTCCCTATACCACTTTAGTTGTGTTTTCATGTATTTATTTAAGGGATTTATTCATTCTTTCTAAAGGCGTCTATCATCTTCATAAGATTGGATTTGAATTAGTTTGTTTTCTGTGCTTCACCTGTGTTGATCTATCATGGGCTTGCTGTAGTATGAAAGCCGATGCTGCCATATTGCTCGGCTTCTTATTGTTTGTGGCCTTTAGCCATCGTCTTTTCCCTGGTATTGGCCTCAGGTTACACAGGCCCAGTTATGGCTTAGAAAATAGAACTTGGAGAGAAGTTGTGGTTTCCCTCTTTTGCGAGTATTTTACGGGGACTGGTTGGCAGGGGCTGAGGGAGCAGTTTGTGTGTGGTGGTCTTTGATGGCCACAGGCCTCTGAGATGGAAGGTATGGCTGTGATGTGGGAGGTGGAGTGCACAGTAGGGAGGTTGTAGCTCAGTGCTGCTGTGCTTGCCCAGGCACATCCAGCAGGTGGGGGGACAGTCACATAGAGGTCCCACCTCTCTGATGGTCCCTGATGACCTTAGGCCTCTCAAAATGCAGGGGGGGCCTGTAGTCCAGTATATAGAGTGCTCAGGAGGCAGGGTTTAGATCTCCACTGCTATATTGCCCAGATACACCCAGTAGACCAGGAGTTGGAGCATCAAGGTCTGTGCAGGCTGGCAGCAGGTCTCTAGAGAAGGAGGCTGAGCAGTAGGCAGGGAATGGGGTGCCTCTCATGTAATTCTGCCTAAGAAAACTATCTAATAACATGAAGAAATATATCGACATATATTCACATTTTAACGTAAAATGCTAAAACATCAGAAACCATTTGTATTGGGCTGGAATAAGGGCTCAGAGGTCCAGAGTGCTTGCTGTTCTTGGAGTGTTCAAGGTTAATTCCCAAAAACTGCAAAGAAGCTGACAATTGTCTCTAACTCAGTCTCCATGAGCTGTGACACCCTGTGGCCCCCTCAGGCATCAGGCACGCACATGTTGCACACATTGGCAAAACACTGATATGCACAAAATTAAAATAAATTAAAAACTACATCAAAATTCAGAAGCCATTTATAAATAAGAAATTTTAATTAATTATGGAGATATTCTGAACATTACATAATTAATAAATTGTGTTTTGGAAACATTTTTACCGTGGATATATGAATAAAATTGATATGCAAATATGTGATTATTCTTTGTAATATGATTATTTAAAGCTGGTTTAAATTTTTCAAATGAAATAAAACTCTACAAATATCATAATGTATGAAAATTGAATGGAAATTAACTTTGTAATGTTAAAGTAAATAAATATTTAAAGATAATATATAACAGAGAGATGGCATTACTGAATGGACAAATGGGCCAAGGATGTGCACCTAACTATTATTTGTGAACAGACAACTGGTAATTGTTCATGTCCTAGCCTCAGTCTGTTCCACCATTCATTCTTTTTTCCCTTTTTATTTCTTTCCTCTTTCCTTACTGCCCATTTCTTTTTGGCTTACTTTTCAGGGCAACTGACAGTGGGTGGTGACTGCTCTTTGTTTACTGCATCATTTTCATAAACCCTGGTCTTGGCTCACTCTCAGGATCCTGGGACCAAATTACTAATTCAGACATCCCAACCACCTCTCATGTCAGGAGCCAATTGAGATGACATCAATCAAATCTTCACATAAATGCTCTCATCCCTGGGAGGTGCAGGCTGTCAGAGCAGATGGGGCTGCACTCTCTGGGCTGCTCACTTACCCTTAAAGCCTTTCTTTCCCCTGGCAAAGCACTTGGGTACTGCGCAGATAATCCAACTAGCCTGTGTGGCTTCTCCCAGGTTGCCCATCATCTGTCTTCTTCCCTTCAGTAGCATGGTTTTAGCCATTTATTGTGTTTGCAGAATTCATTCAAGAAGACACATGTGAGTGATTCATATTTTAAACTAATCAGAGATGATGTAGTTATGTCATCTGAATGGTATTCTGAAATTTATCCAAGATTTGTGAAGCTGAAAATTGGCTTGAAAGCCATGCAAAGAGGATCTTTACTCTGTTCTTCCTGTTCAATATAAACCAAAGTACTACTCTTTGCTATATCTTATAAATAGGATGTTGATGGCTGATAAGGAAATAAAATTATGTTGTTATTATATTTGAAAAACTACTACATGTCTTTTAAAAATAGTTATCACCAAGATAGCTTGGGAGATTTCAAATAAAATCTGAACCATACGGCCAAAAGAAATTGTCACCTTTTAAATCTATATGAACAGAAAATTGATTCAACAATAAGTGTCCAAGTCATGCAATGTCTGTAAGTTAAAAAACAAAACAAAACAAAACAAAAATCAAAAACCTTCACAGTAGCAAGTTTTATATTTACAGAATTATTGGTATTTCCATTATAACATCAAAATTTCTTCCTTTTAATTACATCCCTACATGTTATGTTAAGTCATTTAAATTTTCATTTTGCTTTGAAATCAATGATCTGGAGGCCTCACATTACTACATGTGTTTCTGTGTTTCTCTCTTAATATATTATTTAACATGATTTTCTGTTCCTTGCTTTCTGATAATTTTTAAATTTCACTTCTGATGTTTTCCTCACATTTATCTATTGAGATTTTCAAATTGCTAAAATTTTCAACTTTTATATTTATTTCTAATTTGATTGGATAATGACCATAGAATATGTCCTTAAAAACATTGAAATCTTCTGACATTTTATAAAGTTTTTTGAAATAAAATTGTGCTTATTTTTATTGGAAAGTTGTACATATATTAACTTTTTCACATATATTAAATTAAATTATTGATTATATCATTAAAATATCTTTTTTCTACACTTATCAATTCTGAAAAAGGTGTTTTTCACACCTTCTGTCACAAATTTTGAATTGTGACTCTTACCTTTCTCTTTTCTTTCCAACACAGAGTCCTACATCATCTGTTATTATCCCTATTACTGTTTTCTACAGTATGCTGCTTCTTAGAAACTTTGCTTCTTACATGAGCCATAACGTTAGTATTTACTAAATGTATACAGTTAATCTCAAAAGTATGAAAGCTATTGATTCTCAGACACGTTGGGGTTCGATGGTGGTAAAGTCCAGCCTAGATTCTGTCTCTCCTCCTGGTTTGCCTCATTGTCTCTCATTACACCTACAGCCCATCTAATGTGATGGAGAAAAAGAAAGGTGGCCATCCAGGATCCTTCCTTGCAAAGAGATTATTTGAATAATATAAGTTTCTTTTCAATTTCAATTTCTTTCATTTTGTCTTTCTTCTTGGTGTTTCTAATTTAGCATAGAAATCAATTAATTTTCTCCTTTAATAACTGTAAATTATGGGATATTCTATTTTAATTTGCAGACATTGAATATCTATTATATAAACTTAAAATATTAGCAATTAATTCTCCCACAAAGATATTCTTGTGTAATAAAGAACTTGACCTCATCCCAATTGAATAGTTATGAATAAGGCCAACACAAAATTATAAACTTACTTAAAATATTGTGATAATTTTTATGTATGATACACTTTCTAATTCAGTTTTGTGATTCTCCAGTGTGATCTGTTACTTCCATATGTTGTAAAATTGGGCACACTTGGAATTCTATGAATAGAAAGAAAGACTTTTTGTGATGGATCCTGCATCCAACTTGATTATTTATGTTGAAAAGATGACTCTGGATATTGGCTGACCATGGAAGAGAGACCAGTCTTGTGATGACAGAGTTGAATAGAAGTTTGTCAGATAATAAACAGGATGCTGGTGGGGGCTAGGTTTAACCAAAAGACCAATAAGTCATTCTACTATGCCCATAAGCTAAGGTAGAATAAACACTCTGGGCACTAAAACTGAGATAAGTTTAGTGATGCTGTATTAGTTACTTTTTGTTCCTGTGATAATGTATTATGACCAAAGCAAGTTATTTAAGAAAGGATTTTTTTGAGCTTACAATTCTAGAGGGATGAAAGACCATTATGGTTGGGAATCATGGCAGCAGGCTGCAGGCTGCAGGTATTGCATTATGGCAAGGACAACTGACAATTAACATCTCTATCTGAAAGAAGAAAGAAAAAGAAGTGGACTTTAAATGCCACAAGGGTTTTGAAACTTCAAGGCTGCCTCCCACCACGTACTTCCTCCAGCACAGACATACCTCCAAAGCCTATCTAATCAGCAGCACCATGAACAAGCCTGTGGAGGGCATTCTCATTCAAACCACCCAGTTGTAAGTTATGAAAGTTGTTCTAATTTCTTTTATCACTACATATTTTAAATTCATAACATTAAGTCTCTCTTTAAGCCAGAGATGTTTTTGTTGATGGTTGCTAAAGTAATTTAACTTTTATATCTATTCTACTTTCATTTTTATGGAAATCCATTTACTGGCACTCTGCATTCTTAGAATTTCTTATCATTTCCATCAATATCCAAATCTGAAAATATTTGTACTTTACTTTCTTCATTTCTTCTGGTTCTTTGAGGATTCCATTCAAATCTCAAAGTATATCTTGCCTATTTTACATTTTTAAAAGTGGGAATTACATTCGGTTGGTAATTTTGTCTTGATTACTTAAAAGTCAGATACATTATATTTATAACTGTTCTTGAGGATACATCTCCCTTTTCTATTTAATTTTTAATTTCTACTATATTTATTTCTTTATCCCAGCTGCATTTTTCATCATCTGAGCTTTGGCATTTTTTTTGTAAAAGCTAAGCATCTCTCTAACATTATATTATTTTTGTCACCTTATTTGTGCCAAATCCAAGTCTTTTAAATGTTATAGATAGTAATGGGTCTACGAGTAATGGCAGGAAAAATATTACTTGTCTCCATGAACTAGAAGTACCCAGAAAGAGGGCTGGCTAGGTTTTGTTATGCCCCATGAAAAACAGAACCCATACAATCCTTTTCAAACTATGAGCTTAATACATCTCTGTAATTCCTTAGTCAAGTCCCTCTGTCTTTCAGATCCCTTACAATATAGAAAGAAGTAGTATACGGGGAGAGAAAAAGCACTCACACAGTGAAAAGCAAACTCTTGTTGGCTTTTTCTTCCTGTTGCTTGGCAGAAAAAAAAAGCAGAAAGGAGACCTTAATCTCACCATCCCAACTAAGAACAATGGTACACTTTCTGAGAAATCAGATTAATGACATTATGTCTTCAAGAGTAGCAAGAAAGAAAGCTGTAAAATGAGGTCATTATTAGAATTTGAGAAAAGTGAAAATTTCTGTTCTTCCTAAGGACTTCTTGCATATGCTAGAAGGTTGAGGCACATAAAAGCAACCAATCTAGTGAGGAAACACACAAACAAACAAATGAAGAAAAAACCCAAATAGATTATGTCATTTGACATTGATGACATCAATGACTAAGGGGGAAATTAGGGCCAATAGTCCAGAGAAATAAAACATATGAACATTTGTTGGAAATGATGTGAAGCTCAGAAAATAATGTAAATGCATTCTGGCTGACTTCAAAGCCATCATCAGGGGAAATGGTATTAGAGAAGACACTCAAAATCACCTTGAGAATTAGGAGCTTGTCAGATAGAAGAATGTTTTATTTTATATAGGAACATATATATTATGATAAAACATATATATATATATATATATATATATATATATATATATATATATATATATATATTCCAGAACCAGAGGCTATTTGGTTTTGGCACTGCTCTGCTTCAAGAAGTCCAAGAACATAAAACCAGATACACTAAATCTGTTAGAGGAAAAAGTGAAGAAGAGCCTTGAATTCAATTGTCACAGGAGACATTTCCTGAACAGAATACCAACAGCCCAGGCTCTAAGGTCAACAACTAGTAAATGGAGCCTCATGAAATTGAAAAGCTCCTGTAAGGCAAAGGACACTGAAAACAGAACAAAGCAACAGCCCACAGACTGGGAAAAGATCTTTACCGACCTTACTAATATTCAAACTATACAAAGAACTCAAGAAATTAACCACCACCAAACCAAATAACACCATTAAGAAGTGGGCTTCAGAGCTAAACAGAGACTTCTCAACAGAGAAATATAGAATGGCTGAGAAACACTTAAATAAACACTCAGTGTCCTTAGTCATCAGGGAAATGCAACTCAAGATGACTTTGAGATTCCATCTTACACCCATCAGGATGGCTAAGATAAAAACTCAAGTGACAGCTGGTGAGGATGTGGAGAAAGAGGAACACTCCTTCATTGCTGGTGGGAATGCAAACTTGTACAACCATTTTGTAAATCAATCTGGTGCTTTCTCATAAAATTGGGAATAGGGCTACGAGAAGATCCAGCTATTCCATTCCTTGACATATACCCAAAAGATTCTCTACCATACAACAAGAACATTTGTTCAATATGTTCATAGCAGCTTTATTCATAATATCCAGAATCTGGAAACAACCTAGATTTCCCTCAGTCAAAGAATGGCTAAAGAAACTGTGGTACATTTTCACTATGGAATACTACTCAGCTGTTACAAAAAAAGGAAGTCTTGAAAATTGAAAGCAAATTGATGGAACTATAAATGATCATTCTGTGTGAGATAAGCCAGATCCAGAAAGACATGAATGGTATACACTCATTAAAAATTGGATATTATTCCATCATGGATGTTCTCTGTGAATCTATGGATGCTGAGACTTGCTATTAGACTCTAGGTGAGAGTGGTATGGAAGAATGGGGAGATAGAAGGACACAGAGGATCCAAGATCTCCACAAGTAGACCATAAAGGCTGGCAGATCTGGACCCAGGGGGCCTGCACAAACTGCTGTACCAACCAAGGACAGTGCATGCAGGAAACCTAGATCCCTTACTCAGATCTAGCCAATAGACATCTCATTCTCCATTGCTGTGGGGAAAGTGGAGCCTTCCTCTGACATGAACTCTTGTCCCCCCTATTTGACCCTATTTGACCACTTCTTCTTGGTGAGGAGGCCTGGTGGTACACAAAGGAAAGGGAAGCAGGAAGCAGGCTATCCTACCCGGATGGCTATCCTATCCGGATGAGACCTGGTAGGCTGTGATCATATGGTAGGGGAGGAGGTCTCCTTCTGACACAGGTCTAGGGGAGGGGAATAGGGCAAAAGAGGGAGGGAAGGGTATCAGGAAAATACAAGTGAGGGGATAACAATCAGAATGTAATCTGAATAAATTAAATTTTAAAAGTTAAAAAAGAAGCTTCTAGAGAGAAACACTCCAGAGAACTCCTCCCCTAACATCTGGCCTCAGCCTATCAAGCCTCATCTGGACTGCCTGCATCCTTTTCCTCTGTGGCCTGGCAAGGCAGCCAATCCACTAAGTACAGCCAGCGTTACCCCTATGTGTATGGATGTGTGGTCATCTCATAGAGATTGAGGAACCTACCAGTGGCCACATAGCCAATAATTGATTCTGTCTCATGAAATTATTACTGCCAATAGCTGTTCAGTAAGAGAGAAGGCCTGGAGATCACCATCTCATCTATTCTAGGACTTTGGCTAAGTTGATCTTGTGCAGGTCTTGTGCAGGGGACCATAACAGCTGTGAATTCAGGACTATTAAAGTCAAGTCTGTCCAGAAAACAGAATTTTATAGCACCCCACCATCGTCAGGCTCTTACATTCTTTCTACCACCTGGGACTTTAAGGAACATTCTAGTTTATACAGACCCTATTGCCTCCACTTCTCCTAAGTGCATCTCATAAATCAGAAAGGGGCAGAAATGACCAGAGACTGTACACGAACCCTCCCTCAGGCTCCTTTCCTACCTCTATCCTTTTAGGTCAGTTTTCTACACTTCTCCCTTGCTCTGCTTGTCCTATCAGGTTGCAGTAACTCAGATTCACGTGCTCTAGCTGTCTTTTCCATTCATTACATCCTTCTTCCTCAAATCCCACTGGCTTTACCTTCTATGATGTTATTCTGAATCTTTGTAATTGTTGCACTAAAACTACTATCTTAATTTATGTCACTATCATTTTATTATACTGTTAAACTAAAAATTATTAACTGAGGGAACCACTGGTACATTATATGTGAAGGAATAAGAAAGTTAGAAATAATAATGACTCTAAGAAATGAGGGATATATTTTGCTTTTTTTTAAAAAAAAATCATCATTTAAAGATTTGAATGCTGTTCATATTCTTTGTTTTACATTACTGTAACTAACAATTCTGAAAACCAGAACCAATTTGATTCATTGGGAAGTGGTGACTCATATGGCTATGGAGGTTGGAAGTCTTGGTCCTCATTTGCAAGCTAGTGACCCAGGAAACCAGGAAATAGGTCAAAGGCAGTATGCCCAGGGGCAGAAGCTGTAGACTCCAGTTTGAGTTCCTTGAGAATGCAGAGAACTTTCGGTTGCTGATCGTCAAGTCCCAGCTAAGCAGTTAATCAGAGAGCAAATTTAACCTCTTTCCCTCTGCTTGTTCCATACCAGACTGAGGACTGAGTGATGTTACATTAGAGGGGGCTTCCTGTTTCACAGTCCATTAATTCAATGCTAAGTCAAGTGAAAAATATTGTCACAGTTATAGTCAGAACTAATGACATTTTATGGTTTAGTCAAGTTGATACAGGAAATTACCCAACACAGATCTACTTCTGAGTGTGCTGTCTGGGTGTGGAGCAGTAGAGAGCAGGTTAAAAGTACTTGGGGCTTTTACGAAGGGCCTGGTTTTAGTTGCCAGCATTCACACTGCAGCTCACAACTGTCTAATGACAATTCCAGGGCATTTGATGCCACCCTATGGCCTCCATGAGCACTGTACACATACAGTGCACATGCATACATATAGACTCTTCACATAAAATAAAAATAAATCTAAAAATTCCCACACTTTGGAAATTTGGCATATATGAGTATCTTCTTAAGCCAGCCTTAATATCCCTCCACACACATAATCAGGCAGGAATTCTACCCAGTATGAAACAACAATTCTACATTCAAAGAAAAATTCCCTAACTCTTCCTAGAAGAGTTATTGAGTGATGTTTACTATTTTGTCTTATATCAGGTGGTCTAAATATCATGATATAAATGGTTTTAAATGCTATACATGATGGTTAGTTTTGATTGCTGGTTTGATTCAATGTAGACTCACTAGGGAACAGAGTCACAACAAAGTGTTGTCTAGATTAGGTAGGCCTTTGGGCATGTCTGTGTATGGTGGATTTTCTTAATTCAGTTAACTTACCTGAGAAGGCCCATTTTGATTGTGAGTTTCACCATTGGGGGGGTGGTCTGGACTCTGGAAGGAATGCAAAGAAGAGAACAAGCCAACACTAGCAGGGACACATTCCCTTGTCACTCTCTGCTTTTGACTGAGGATGTAATATGACCAGCTCTCTCAAGTCCTGCCTTGTGACTTCCCTGACATGATAGACCTGCTACTGTGAACCAAATAACTCATTTTTCCTTGTGTTGATTTTGACTTTAATTACAACAACAGCAAAGAAACTGAGATGTTGTGATATAAAATACACACATCACATGCTGTATCCAAGGGCATTGGAGATGAGAGAAAACAACAGTATTTCATACACTAATGTATTAAGCACAACTTAAGGGTGAAGACTCATGAATTTTCTTATCCATTCGGAGATGTGGCCCTCATTTGCTTGGTCCCAGTTTGCTAATCATGTGTCTTTCCTGACAGTCTAGCTAAGCCACAGCCATAGTTGACAACTGATGTGAATCAATGTGTATGTGTATCTCTCCTAAGACATGAGCAGATCATGGCATGTTCTTCCCACCGAGAGAACTAACCCTAACCATCACAGTGGCCAAATTCCATTCTTGTTGACAGACTGTGTAAATAGACTCCAAGAATTCATTCTTGTTTACTTATATTGACTGTTATAATAATCTTTTTCAAAATGTAAATATTATTATTTTCTTCATCTGATAAGTTCTAGGTCTAGATTCTAACTAAAACACCTTACCCAGGCATTTTATTCATTTATTGTCTAACTTCTGATTGTTGTCAACTGTCATCCTATTTCCATATCAAACCATATCTCAGTCACTTGAAGTTCATACCCTGAAGTACCTACCATGCCAGTCAATCCATACACTGCCTAACCTGTTTTTACTAAACAATAAACAAAATAGTAATATAATTTTCTCCCTCCAGTCTTTCTTTATAGGAGCCCCTTTTATCCCTTAAAAGGCTCATCAAGACTGAAAAAAAAATACTGTTCCTTTTTGGCTATTGCATCATGACTCCTGACTCCACCAGGCTCGAATTTCTTTCATTTCTCCAGTTTACCTTCCTCTCTGATCAATCTCTAAACAAATCATTTCCCACTCTGTAGGAACCAGGCCCGACTGGGCTGCCTGCCTGTCTTGCTGTTTCATGTCCTGTTTCTAGCAGCTTCCATGTCTGTGTTTATCTTGGTTAACTAGTCATGTTTACTGCTCTGAGAACACACCCCTCCAATCTTCGAGACTTGTCCTCCTGTGTGCAATCACCTCTTGAGGGATTTCACCTGGGAGGAGGAGTCCTGTTTTGCTGCCTATAAGTAGGCTCTTTGGAACTCTGGGGAGGAGAAGAATAAATCGCTGCCGAGGCTGCTGCTGCGGCTGCTGCTCTTAGCACGAAGGACCCGCTGTATTATTGTGTGTGTGTGTGTGTGTGTGTGTGTGTGTATGTGTGTGTGTGTGTGTGTGTGTGTGTGTGTGTGTGTGTCTGTGAGTTAAATCTGCAGTCCCTCGCCCTCGACTCGGTACCGTGGTGGCTCGGGCGCTACACCACTCTAACACAGGCTGTCTAAACCTTCCAGTTTAGCCAACAACTGTTATTTAAATTTTACCATTTGTGGGGGTGTCCCCAGAAAGGCTTCATTGATATATACCTCCCACATACTTGTACCTCACTTGAGAGTCTCTTCATTCTGATAACACAGTGCCTGACCTGTTCCATGGTCTGCATTGCCCTTACTTTGTCTGCTCTTTACCTCAGTTGTCCTATAAACTCTGTGAGAATTCTGCAAGTGCATCTTTTCACTCTGGTGTCCCTAGAGATTACCTTAATATTTGTACATAGTAGGACTTACTTGCAGCTGCAAAGCATAATATAAAGACTGAACAAGAAAGAAGGCAGCTTTTTAAGCCTTCTGAGAACCTATCTGGGTCAAGCTTGTGGGTGTACGATTCTTTCTTCTTTATCTCACCCCCTTCTGTGACTGTAGAAGAATAGACATATTGCTGAATTTCATAACTGTTGGTAACAGGTATGTTTGAAGTTCAAGGGCTTTGTGAAGTTCTACAGTGTGAAGTTCAGCAGCTCTCTTATCACTGAGAGACTTTTTCACTCCTTATTTATGAAAACAGAAGTGCACTTTTTTTCATGGCAAATTTTCTTTTCAATTGATTGATTTTATTTTTCATAAACTTAGAATTACTTTTCAAAAGCTATTTATTTGAATCTCCCTTTCATCACTCTGTATGTTGAATGCCACTGGGTTTTATTACTGTTTCAATTGGTAAAACTAGCCAGCCATGCTGACTGGGTCAAGGTCTTCTTTTGCTTAGATACTCATGCTTTCCTTTTTGATTAAAAAATAGAGAGAAAAAACAAATTATCATTATTTTCCACATACACAACTTTCCCCTAAAAGGAGATCATAAGCATATTCTGTAGCCAAATGTGACTAAGCATTGTCCGGAACACAGATTTAGTTTACCACAAATTCCAGTTCCATTCACATCCTCTGAACTGGAGTCTTCAAATCTAATATTATATAGTCACAGAGTAGCTATACCTTTAAAAGAATTTTCTTGAATGTAGAAAAAAAAAAGTGTGGATAGAATTTTGCTAAGCCTGAGCTCAAAACCAGTGACCTGGCAATTCCCTGGGCTGGCAGGCTTATCTGTTGGCTCTAATGGGAAATTCTGTCTTGGTGTATCACCCAATGTTAGTATGGAAAAGGTACTTTAATTCTCTAAGAAATAATGAAGTAGTTTCTCTAACTGGGTTTTGTTTTGTTTTACTAATGACTAAAAATGGTAATTTTACTTAGCTAAGTGTGGTGGTTTACATGAGAAACGCCTTCCATAGGCTCCTTTATTTGAATAATTGGTCCCCAGTGGTGACTCTGTTTGAGGAGGTTTAAGGAATGTGACAGCTAGAAGACATACCACTTTAAGAGTTTAAAGCCTCCTCCCACTTCCAGTTCACTGTTTCTGCTTTGGACTTGCAGTTGAAGATGTGACCTCCCAGCTTCTTGCTTCTTCTGATGCCATGCCTCTTTGTGCCATGCTCTCCCAGCATGACTCACACTTATCCCTCTGGAACCAGAAACCAAAATAAACTATTTCCTCATCAGTTGCTTTTGGTTATGGTGGTTTTTTTCACAGCCACATAAAGGTAAGTAATATACTCATTTCTTGGTAGCTAGATAAAAGATGTTTAGTTCTTCATACTTGCTTTATAATTCACTTAAGATTCAATGGTTGTGTCAGACCCTCTAAGGTGACCTGTGGTAAGTCTTTCCCATTCACTAGCCCCTTGTTGAGTCTCTGATGAGTCTGGATGATGGAGCAAGACAATGGTGGTAGACAGTGTCTCCTGAGTTTAGGTTGTTACATGGTGAAGGTAACAGCATGTCACCTGTGGTCATCTCACACTGTGTGAGATTCTCAATACATTCAAATATGAAGTAAGTAGACACTCTGAGTTGTTTTGAAATAAAGCCATGTAGAGGCAAGTAACAAGAGGCTGCTATTACCTGATAAAGTATTAGATAGAAGTTATAGCCTTCAACTGTATGCCAGAAGACAGTGAATTCTATTAACAACTGAGCCACCTAGGAAGTTGAGGTTAGCTGGTGGAATAGTGAGTTTTCTTCAGCTGGGCCTCAGATGAAATATCCCTATCCCCAGTCCTTTTGCTTAGTGTTTTCCATGGGAAAAAAAGAAAGATGAAAAGAAAAGAAACTGCCAACTGTCTTAGGGTCTGACTTCCAAAGTTCTAGGTCTTCTTTTCTTTCAAATTTTATTATTCAAAGCAAGCAACATCCATCTCAGACTCAAGGACACAAGAAAGAAAGTAGGTAGTAAAACACCATAAGCTGAAGCAAACAATATGTCAGTGCTAGTGGCTGCATGTTTCACCACAGTCCATTGTCGGGGACTAACAATTCATAGCCATCCCATAAATTGGGCTCTCACCTTGCACACGACTCAGCAAGTTTGCTCAGTTACAGGATAAGACCTGAAGTCTGGTATCTTGACTTCACAAGTATATAACTAACATTCATATCCAGACAAGGCTCCTCAGTGCATATATCAGAAATCTGAGTTGTTATTTCTAAAATGACCAACTTTGTATGGTAAGACCTTTCTTTTTCTGGTCCAAGCAGGGTCCTTCACTAAGATCCACTAATGCTGCCACCATAGTGGGCTCTATCGTTGGAATCATTATTTTACTCTAAGAAACAACCTTTAATTCACAGCCACAGATGGAGTTTTGGACATATTCTTCCTTTTTATGTTTACTTTGGGTCCTTGCATCCCATATAATTCAAATGTCTTTTAAAAACCACTGTGGTGTTCCATGATATTAAATCATAAGCCACTATATTAGAAAAAGCTTACAGCTATAAATGTCCTCAGGGAAGATCTCTCTTCTGGGTAGAATGTCAGGAAGCCCTGAAACCTGCAGAAGGTTCTGTCTGGTTGAATGTGTCTTCAAGGCACTGCCAAGGGTCCCTCAGAGTTCTTCAAGCAGCATTCAAGCTATTCATTGATTTTAACTTTCAGGCTATATTTTACTGTTAAAGCTTAACATACATACATACATACCATACACACACATCACAACACATACACTATACTAGTGACACATTATACAATTCTTGCTTACTTCACACACCCACCACGTGAGATACAGACACATACAAACACACATGAAAGTCATACCATACACACACACACACACACACACACACACACACACACACACACAGGCTGAAACCACATCCAAGCCTGACAGCAATAAAACTATCCTTGTCCTTTCTCCTTTTTGTCTGTACTAAAATATGTCCTAGAATCTTGGGGAACATAAAACATTGTTCAGACACCTTGAGAAGGTTTGTGCTCAGTTTTGAAATAATTTTTCAAGAAACTATGGTAGAGTGAAACCCTAAGAGGATCTGATCTCATAGAAAACAAATTTCTTGCTTCTTGTTTGCTTTCTGGAGTTACCATCATTTTCTATAGTGTGAATACCTGTTGTAAGTTTTGAATTATTATTAGTCCTATATAAGCTTTCTCACAAATCAAGAAAACAGAGGGAAAATGTGTGTGGTACACCTGCTCTCTCTATTCAGTTTCCTCTGTTCTGGGTCATACCTTTTGGGTTTGCTTGCTTTTAAGATGAAATATCACTGTGAGGACTAGCTACAGCCTCAAACATATGCCAAGTCTTCTGCTTCAGTCCCCCAAGACTGGAGTCACATCACCCATGTGATTAACACACAGAGAAAACAACAATCAATGAGCCAGAGAAAGGATAGGGGGAAGGTTGTCTTTCTAAAATTCACAGAACTGGAAAGGGGGGAGGGCTTCCTGGTTGATGCCTTCAGAGATTTTAAAAATTTAGTTGTCTTAGTTGGATTCCAACAGAGATAAAAAGGAATGCTGCAAATGTTCATAAAGAGAATATTTTCAAATCCAGAATAATGTGAAAAATTCATAATAAGCAAAATATAATGCCACTTTTTAATAAAATATCATGAATAGGCCTCTGAGACAAAAGACTGAGGAAAAACACACTAATGGTGGTCATGTCTCAAGTAGAACATTATGATAGGCAGATTTGGGCCCAGGGGTCCCATTCAAACTAAGGCACCAGCCAAGGACAATACAGGCGGTAAACTTTAAACCCCTACCCAGATCTAGCCAATGGGCAGAACATTCTCCACAGTTGAGTGGAGAGTGGTGTATGACTTTCACACGTACTCTGGTGCCTCATATTTGACCATGTCCCCTGGACGGGGAGACCTGGTGACACTCAGAGGAAGGACAGCAGGTTACCAAGAAGAGACTTGATACCCTATGAGCATATACAGGGGGAGGAGGTCCCCCTCAGTCACAGTCATAGGGGAGGGGAATAAGGGGAAAATGGGAGGGAGGGAAGAATGGGAGGATACAAGGGATGGGATAACCATTGAGATGTAACAAGAATAAATTAATAAAAAATTTAAAAAATTGAAATTGTTATTATCAAATTTTGTTGTTGTTGTTGTTGTTGTTGTTGTTGTTGTTTTGAGACAAGATTTCTCTGTGTGCCTAACTGTCCTTGACTTGTTTTGGAGATCAATCTGTCTTTGAACTTACAGAGATCTGCCTGTCTCTGCCTTCCTGAGTGCTGGAATTATAGGCATGCACCACCAAGCCCAGTTTATCATCAATATTTTGAGAATCTTTTCCTCTTGAGTATTAACTACAGAACACAGGGCACACATATGCCACATAAAAGATCCTTCTCTTAGAAATACCCTTAGGCCTTTCATTTGCATGGACTTTAAATTTTTTAAAGTGATGCATTAGAATATCACTTGATTTCTAAAATCTTGAACATACTCTATCCTTTCAAATTTTTGTGTCCACCTGAGCATTCACATACCATTCCAGTTATTGCCCTACAAGTAACAAACTTGTGATCTAAATAAATCACTTTCTCAACCAACCAAGCAAACAAACAAACAAACAAACAAACCAAACCAAAACCAAACCAAACCAAACACTACAGATAAAATAATTATGGTGATAATAAGGTCTGCAAATATCAAGTGTGTCAGTTCTACCTTTCTTGGTGGTTTTTAAGTGCTATGCCTGGTATTTAATATAATTTGTGCTATAATCCTACAATATTTCCAGTAGCCCTTCACCAACTAGTTCAAGCTAATAATTGGTAGAGACATTCTTCAATGTGTTCATGTCCTTAAGTGTACTTACCATTTGCCTCCAAAACCTCCTCTTTTTCCAGATTTTTACCCTGTGTGTTCACCAACAGCAGCCTTGTGGCTGTCCTCCTCATCCTGCGGCAACACCCAGGCTTTTTGAAATCTCAAAAGATTTCAGATTGATGGATGTTATACTATTGGAACCCTAAGCTAGAGAAAAAAGTTGGAAAGTTAGAAAATGCACTTACTTAAGTCTGAGCTCCTTTAGACATTTAAAGATAAGTGTTTTGTTTACTTGTTCACTTTATCTTTAGCACTGCTTCCCTTGTCCACTTCACTGTACAGATCTGCTGGCAGGAAGGCATAGAGAAGACTTATTTTTATAATTATGAAATCATGTCTAAGATATTCACTGTAAACTGTGTGTCAAATCTATGAATCTTTATTTAAGTTAGATTTGAAGAATGATATTTGTGATTTTTGTATCCTTGGCTTTCTACCTTGTTTCATACTGGACTGCAAAACACTTACAAAATATTTAAATTTGAACACTGTTGTCTCTTTTCAAATATATAAAAACTACACTGTGGACCTCTTATGAGGCATTGATTAAAATATCTCCAAGGGAAATAAGATCTAAGTTGTGGTACACGGTACACATCTGTCCTGTTTATTGTGAGAAAGTCCCTGCTGGACGTTGTGGAAACTTTAGTTTTAGCAAGCATGAGATTTTCCCCATGGACTCTGTGGAACATGAACTGTGATGGTGTAGTTTCATTTCTGTTAGTCTCAACACACTGATTAGGATACTGTGTTGTATTAATAAGTCTATTATGTTCAACCAGCTGGACATGCTCCGCTGACTCTGGAAGGCGGTGGATGAATACATTAGCTGCCTGGCCCAGGTTCTAACTTTCCATCTGTGAGTTGGCTCTATTTTCTGATGCTCTACATAAGAAATTAATGAACAAAGTTAGAAAACTGTTTAGAGGAGCCATGGAAAATGGGGAGCTGGGAAAATAATGGTAAAGAGCTTGGAAGTGGTTACTATTTTTTGACATTACCAAATTTTTCTTCCCCTGAACAATAATACATGGCCTCTAGATAAAAGAGTTACAAGAGAGAAATTTCAACTAGGCTCAGTTTAATCAAAAAAAAAAAAATATATTGATTTGCACTCACTCGCTACCAATAAGTTCAAATGTGAGTAGTAGGATTGTTTGAAGTAATTCTGTTCTTAACCTTCCAAAATATTACTATCAACCACCAAATACCAAAGAGTATCCAGTCTCTCTATTGCTTTGTTCTTAATTCTTAGTTTTCCTGTCATGTGTTCATTCATGTTTCAGCATGTGAATTTATTTAAGAGGAACAATCAAACAAATACAGATAACTGGGTATTCAACATTGGGATATTTTCTTTAAAGAAAAAATCTCTTGAGAAGAATTATAACACTGAACAAAAGTGGAAAATAGAGCTTTGATCATATACTAAAATATTTCATGTACTTTACTAGTAACATTATTTTATTGACACGTATAATGACAAAGAGAAATGTGGATTACTTATCCTGTAGAGAAAATTAAGAGAACATATGGGGCCATCAAAAGAGAACATTGTCATTCTTATTTCAGAGATTAGGTATGCAAGCAAAATTTTAATAAATATTTACTGAAGACCTGATATATGTCAGGGAGGGCCCTTAGTATTTACTGAAGAGCAAAACTGCTTTTTGAAATGTCTGATCATGAGTTTATATGCTGTGGGTGACAGTAATGGTCAGACCAAGGAAAAGCCTGGTAGACTAAAATTCTGATAAACATCGTTTCTCCAATTTGATATGTCAAAGTGCCTGTCTTAGAAGGGTGTCGACTATCTGACGTTCAAGTTTAAGGAGGCATGCCCTATTTTAATCTGCCAAGCCTGAGCTCACTGTGCTTGAAACATAGTTGGAGCTTGTATATCATTACTTCTATCCAAATCTTATTGGTCTTGGGGAGTCACACAGCTAGTGCCCAAATACAAAGCTCAGGGGCATGTGTGTGATAAAGGGATTGGATATTATGGGAAACAACCTCAACTACCACAGCTTTCCAGGACAATAGGACAGCAGTTAGATACTTGATATTTTGTTTAAAAAAAGAAATAACATAAATTGCTCCATTTTACTTAATTAAAAAACATATGTATATTTGATAGCATAAAATGATCTCAGAAGATTTATAGGTCATGAACTAAATCAGTCTTTATACTACTGGTCACATATATTATTTAAGTACTAACAACCACAAAACAGAATCATACACATGTTGCATTGTGATATCAGTTAAATTATGATGCCTATTTCCTATTTCTAAAGCAATTAATTGTTTTCTTTCATTTCTATTTTCCCATTCGTGATTTTGTCCTCATTGGCATCAAACATGTTTGTACTTATTGGAACATTTGTGTCACCCCTGGTTACAGAGCACTTAACAGTCTCATCATTGGGTGAGAATAACTATTCAAGGACAGCTTCGAGCACCTTCAGATCATGGAAGGTTTTAAAAACTTGTAACTCTAGGAATGTAAATTCAGAGCCCACTCAAACATCTCTGGTAACTCTGACCTGCTAACAACATCCTTTAAGTCTGTATTGTGTCATTTCTCCTTATATCTGTATTGCTCATTTCCTATCTACTCTCTGACATAATACACTTTTACAAACACAAAGTGAAAGATTATAAAAACCACATCTTATCAGGCATCACTCAGAAACAAAGAATTAAGTAATAACCTTGCTATTTAAAAACTCTAACCCTGGCATCAGATGAGAAGTAATGCTGTGGCAGGTACCCGGCCTTTGGATACCCCATTCTCTGAACATTTCTCAAGTATCCACATCTAATCCATGTACACTCCCAGAACCCAAGATAGTAACTGTGTGATAGCACAATATTATATGCACTTTTTTTGTTGTCTTGTTTTTTGTTTTTCTTTTATTTTTTGCCTTCTGCATGCAGCACTTATCAATTAATGCAAGGTTCTGAAGCCATGACTGTAGAGTTCTGGTGCCAGGCTTAGGCTCTGATTCTCTTTCACATGTATTTTTCTTTATCTTGAATATTTATCTACTTCCATAAACAGCAGCTTTCTATACTGAACACTGGGCCTCTTACTGTCACCTAAGTCAGTTAAAAACTAGTGAGTCTACTTCTTACTGAAACATCATTGTGTTACACAGGAAATGTTCTTAGTACTGATTTTTCCATATCCCATCTAATCTACCTAGAAGTTCCAAGTGGAAACTAATTTTAAGAAGCCCAATAAGAAGGTTCATTAGCCTGTGTTTACATTCTGATTCTTTAGCAGAATAATCTATACTTCTATGCTTCATGAATCAACTATATGGAATATACAAGTCCTATAGGTCACTCTGAATAAGCATAATTACAAATCAGGGTTCTAGACTGATTGTTAAATATGCAGTGGTCTGAGAAAGAGAGATCACTTTCAGAACAATTTTATGTCATTAATATTTTTCAAATAACTATTGCTTAGTTCTTAAGATAAGCAGACTCCATCTAGGGAGACTATGCAGGTCAGGCCCCTGCAGATAGAGATATGGTCTATCTCTATTGGATTGGAGAAAGCAGAGAGTAAACCTGACATCCATGATTAATGGATGTTTTCCTTAATATAAAGCATATTGGAGATGGCCTGAGAATCTGTTTTATTTTAAATGGCATGGCCTCCAATGCTACTGGTTTTAAGACCTCTATTTTAAGTCAGATTAGTTCTGAGTCTTAATACAGTGTAGGATGGTGCCTTAAAAGGCTCAGGACTCCTTACAATGTTACTGGAATACAGCATCTTTCTCCTACAACTACACAAATTGGAATGTATTTGTGGTCTTATTTTTCTCATGTAAATAAGAGTGGGTGGTATAATGTCTTTTCTACACTACAGCTATATAGAAAGAATGATAAAATATGCATAAAGTGGTTGACCTGGACCCTAATGCAGAAGAGGACGCCAGGTGGAGAATATAGAATGCAAATTAGCCTGTGGCTCTGGAGTGTAGGAGCAAAGCTGGGGCAATAGAGATTCTAGAATCATTAGGGTTCAGGCATAACACATAAAAATGGCCTCCTGTTTAAATGGGGCAATCCATGTTGAAGCTGTGGCTACTGAGCTGTCTGAAAATGCTACTTAATTGCTAGTTATGAGCCTAATGCATGAGTGTTCAGTCATGTTTGAGTCCCTGGCCCTGTAAACACAGAGAAATCATGGATTTCAGAGGCCTCAAATGACAATCTGGTATTTCTGCCTGTTTGCTTGGTGGCACGTCCATGCACATCTTAAACTAAGTAATCATCACTCTTTTGGTGTGTCCGATGATGCTTTTATCCCAGCAGGATAAATTCCTCTTGTCAAATTTGGCACCAATTATGCAAATGAAATTTGAAGTGTTCATTAACTAAATGGTAATTGGAGTAGCTTGCATCAAAGAAATGGTATACTAAATTTCTATAAAGAAAATTCACTTCATTTTTACAATAACCTTTAAAAGCCTTCTCAGCAAATGATAAATAAATCAGAATTTTAGAACTACAGATATTTAAAGAACTTGCAACTAAGATTCTAATCTATTCAGAGTACATTTCTGTCTTTGCTTCTTTTCTGGGATGTTGCTTTGATTAGAATATATGGTTTGTGGTAGGAACAACAGCAATTCAGGACATTATTTCAAGGCATAGCATTGCATTGTCAATGTATATAAAATAAGTAAGTTTCTGTTGAAAGAGGTTTGTGAGAATTTCTACAGTCATCCTGGACAGACTTAAAACCTTTCCCAATAAGGATGTACCTCGCATGGCTGGCCTTGTTCGTACAATGAATTTTTAGTATTTTCCCCTCCTCAACTCAAGAAAAGTTTGTACTGATTGAATGGGCATTTTCTCCTTAAATATTTCTTGAAACTTGTAAGTGAAATAATCTGAAGTTTTACCCATAGAACATTGTAATTTAAAGTGATTTTCAGAAAGGAGACATCTTCTTGGATATAGTTTTTAATTTTATTTTTAATTAATGTATTCATTCCTCCTGGTCTCTCCATTCCAGAAAAGGGGACCTGCCCCCAGCCCATCCCAGCACACCAAGTCTCATAAAGACTGAGCTCATCTTTATCCACTGAGGCCATGCAAGGCAGACCTATTAGGGCAAAGCGATCAAAAGCAGGCAAAAGGATCCATGTCATAGACAGCACTCACTCAACTTACTAGGGGACCCACATAAAGATAAAGCTGCCCATTGGTTACATATGTGTAGGAGTCCAGGATCCAGTCCGTGCATGCCTTTTGGTTGGTGCTTTCATCTCTGTAAGGCTCCATGGGGCTGGGTTAGTTGACTCTGTTGGTCTTTTTGTAGCGTTCTTGTCCCCTCCAGGTCCTTTTATCCTTCCCTCCCACTCTTCCACAGGACTCCCTGAGCTCCACCTAATGCTTGGCAATGAATGTCAGCATCTGATTTGATCAGCTGCTGGTGAGGCCTCTCAGAGGACAATTATGCTCGGCTTCTGCCAGTAAACATAGCAGAGCATCGTTAATGGTGTCAGGGGTTGGCTCCCTCCCGTGGGGTGAGTCCCAGGTTGGGTCAGGCAGGCATAGGTATATGGTCTCTATCTCAGTCTCTATTTTTCTCTCTGCACATTTTGTAGGCAGGTTAAATTTTGGTTTGAGAGTGTTGTAGGTGGACTGGTATACCCCTCCCACCACTATAGATCCTGCCTGGGCAGAAGGCAGCCTCCTCAGTCTCTGTGTATTAGGCTGCTAGGAGACATCCGCATTTCTCCCTGTAGCCTGCCAGGTCACAGGTTTCCCTCTTCCTCACGGTTGCCCCCACCTTAGGTGTCCCTTTTCTATCTAGGGCCCTCAAACCTCCCCTCCCCGCTCTCCCCATATTTGATGCATACCCTGTCAGCTCCCTCCCCACATCCTCTCTTACCCAGTTCCTTTTCTATGTTCCACCGTCTGTTCTATTTCTTCATCAGAGTAAGATTCAAGGAGGTCCTCCTTCAGGCCTTCCATGGCACTTAGCTTCTTTGGGTCCATGATTTGTAGTATGGTTATCCTGTAGCATATGGCTAATATCTGCTTATAAGTGAGTACATACCATGTGTATCCTTCTGGGTCAGGCTTACCTCACACAGGACGATCCTTTCTAGTTCTACCCATTTGCCTGCAAATTTCATGATTTCCTTATTTTTTCAAGTGTATATTTTATTTATTATAGTTTATTCACATTACATCCCTATTGTTATGCCCTCACTCTTATCTTCCCATTCCCCACCCTCACTCCCTATTTTGCATATTCCCTTCCCCTAGACCTCTGACGTGGGGGGCAGACTTCCTACCCCAACTGTCTGGTAACAGCCTATTAAATCTCATCAGGATAATTTGCCTCCTCTTCTTCTGTGTACCTGCTAGGCTGTCTTGCCAAGAGGCAGTGACCAAATCAAGGGCACGGAGTGCATGTCAGAGGTTCAGCAGCAGTCTCCCTCTTCCCCTCATGTGGAGAATTGGCAGTCCATCAGCTATATCTGAACAGAGGGTCTTGGTCCTCTGCATGCATTGCTCTTGGCTGGTGCATCATTTTGTACAGTCCCCCCACTTCCCCTCCCCCCCACCCCGTGTCCAGATCTGAAGGACTTAACAGTCTACCTGTGGAGCTCCTGCTCCGTCCTGGACCTTCCATCTCCCCATTCTTCCCTACAACTCTCAGCACTCTGCCCAGAGCCCAGCTTTGAATCCTAGTATCTATCCCAATACTCCACTGGATGGAACATCTCAGAGGAGATTCATTTTGGGTTAATATCCACTTATAAGTGAGTATATATCATTTGTGTCTTTCTGGGTCTGGGTTGTCACTTGGGATGATCATTTCTAGTTCCATGGTGAGGATATGGAGAAAGGGGAAGACGCCTCATTGCTGGTGGGAGTGAAGACGGATACAACCACTTTGAATATAAATCTGGCACTTTCTCAGAAAATTGGGAATACTGCTACCTCATGACTCAGCTATACCACTCCTAGGCATATACCCAATAGATGCTCCACCACACAAAGCCATTTGCTCAAGTATGTTCATAGCAGCTTTATTTATAATAGCTAGAATCTGGAAACAACAACCTACATGTCTGTCAACCAAAGAGTAGATAAAGAAACTATGGTATATTTATACAATGGAATACTATTCGGCTGTTAAAAGCAAGGAAATCTCAAGATTTTTTTTTAAAAAATATTCCATTGTGTAAATGTACTATATTTTCTTAATCCATTCTTTGTCTGAGGGACATCTAGGTTTTTACCAGTTTCTGGCTATTTCAAATAAAGTTGCTATACATAATTGAGCAAATGTTTTGCAGTTTGTTAGAGGAGCATCTTTCGGATAAATGCCCAAAAGTAGAATAGCTGGATCCTGAGGTAGTACTATTTCCAATTTTCAGAGAAAGTGACAGATTGATTTCCAAAGTGGTTGTACAAGTTGGCACTCCTGCCAGCAATGGAGGAGTGCTCCCCTTTCTCCACATCCCCAGCAGCATGCTCTGCCACTTGAGTTTTTGATCTTAGCCATTCTGACAGGTGTAGGATGAGATTTCAGGGTGGTTTTGATTTGCATTTCCCTGATGACTAAGGACATTGACCATTTCCTTAAATGTGTCTTTGTCATTACAGATGGCTCTGTTAAGAATTCTATGCTTAGCTCTGAACCCCATTTCTCAATTGGGCTATTTGATTTGGTGGTGTTTAATTTTTTGAGTTCATTATACATTTTGATTATTAGTCTTTTGTCAGATGTAGGATTGGTGAAGATCTTTTCCCAATCTGTAGGCTGTCGCTTTGTCCTTTTTATAGTGTCCTTTATCTTACAGAAGCTTTTTATTTTCAATCCATCCCATTTATTAATTGTTGACCTTAGAGCCTGAGCTGTTCGTGTCCTGTTCCAGAAATTTTCTCCTATGCCAATGAGTTCAAGGCTACCTCCCACATTCTATTTTAATAGATTTGGTATATCTGGTTTTATACTGAGGTCTTTAATCCATGTTGACTTGAGTTTTGTGCAGGGTAATAAATATGGATCTATTTGCAAGAAATCAAGGATACTATGAATATTGCTTTGTAAATCTTACAATACAATAATCTCTGTCTTTTAATTGAGGGCAGGTCACTGTGATTGTTGATGTGGTTATATTTTTTTATTACCTTAGTATGTATTGTGTATTTATTTTGTATTTTCTTGTTTCATTTCTCTTCTTTCTAATTTAGTGAACATCTTGTTTATCTCCATTGTGTTCCTGTCATCTTTTTAGGTATAACTTTTACTAATGATTGCATAACAGTTTGTAATATAGATGTAGATATAGATATACACAAATGCGGTAACTTTCTTCTCGATCATAATGATTAGGAACATCATTTCCATAAGAAAAAATGGATTAATATGGGAAAGTACTGAGAATTGATGAATGAATAATTAATTTTACAGTAGTGGGGATTGGATCTCCAGACCTTTTCATGTCAGGCAACAGGTCTAGCACAGAACTACACCCACAGCACCTTGTAAATGACTTTTGATTTTGCCCGTGATCTCACTAGCTTTCCCAAGGTTGACCTTGAACTCAGTCTTGTATACTATGCATGCTTTGGACTTATAGTCTTACTTCATCTTTCTTTGTAGCTGAGATTATAAGCCTGAATTATTATATTTAATCAAGTGTACTTATATAATCAAAACTTACATGACAAACAGAATCATTAGAAATAAGGACACAAAGACTCTGGAAAACATACAACAGAGCTCATGTTTTGTGAAGACTGGAAAGCCTTGCTAAGGGCACTGGACCAATGGGTGTGGCCCAATGTTCTTAAACTGAAAAGATTATCACTATAAAGAAGACAGAAAGCCAGCAGTAGAGCAGGAAGACTTTGTTTCTAGATCTCCAGTCTCCTGTAGGTGGATGTATTCAGCATCCTAAATCCCATTTGGGTCTAACTGAACCTGAACAACACTTTTAACTTGTGATATTATACTGCTAAATTATGTCACTCTGCTACATACATAGTGCAAACTCTTAGAATGCTATACTTTTCAAATGTAGATTTTATTTCTTAGAGGAGTTTTAGATTTAAGGCAAAATTAAGCAGAAAGTATAAACGTTCCCATAGAATCACACCTTTACACATACACACACTCCCGCTCTCAGCATCCAGATTGCTATGCATGTTCCAACTAAAGGAACTTCAAGGACTTAAAGATTTATATAGTGATATGTATCCAGGAAAATAATATGAAAAACATAATTTTGCTATTTTGAAAATCCTCTTTGGAGTTGGGACTAGTAGCACATGCCTTTAGTCTCAGCACTCAGGAGGCAGAGACAGGTAGATCTCTAGGAATTCGAGGCCAGCCTGGTCTACAAAGCAAGTCCAGGACAGCCAGGAGTTCTGTTACACTGTCTGGAAAAACAAACAAAAATCCTCTTTGTTCTGCCTATAGTTCTTACCTCTCTCGAATTCTTAAAAATTATATCTTCCTATTGATGCCATTGTGTTGCCTTTTCT